>NC_057807.1:14903219-15199396 GCF_018294505.1 Triticum aestivum
TTTCCAAGTTATTCCTTGTACCAATGAGCAAATAACTTGGATGCATGCATGTTCAAAGTCTACCTTAAAATTCAAGCAATCGAGCTTCTTCTGGAGGAGTTCTTGAATAGCTTCATAAGCTGGACCACAGTTGTAATGCATAAACCCGCGTTTGAGTGGGAAGATTAGCATTGTGTGCCCCTATTCCTTTTCTATTGGCACCAACCATGGTAAAATTATTAATTTGAACTAAAATGGACGAGAAAATATGGATGGTAAGGATGAATTTGCACAGCCTCCTCCTTCATAGGCGGCAAGGTGATAATGCAAATCATAATTGAAGAAAGAAGTCGTCCCCTGGTGGAAATCAACTAATAGGTCCGAAAGGTCCATTTAAATTACTTCACATAAGTATGTAAATAACTCAGGTGGAATCCATGTGGACTGGTTAGAATGTTCTATTTGGAAAACGACATCTTTAAGATATGGGCACGACAACTCTTGTAAAACTATAAAATACTCCACACGTTGCAGTGGGATGGTAGTGTAATTAACAATTTGAAAGAGAGGAGCACACGGTAAGAGAAAAAGGAGTAAGAAAACAAAAATATTAAATATTTTGCAGCAGAAGATGGATTGGATTTAATTTGTAACTCTGAAATAAATTTACTTAGTACGATCAGTTCTCTAAGCAAATTTGGAGAGGATCTTACCTTTGATCATCTCAATGGAAAGAAGACAATACATCAGATATGCTGCTAATAAAGAAGTAGCAGTTAATAATGGAATATAAATTACATGTATGCACCTTGAATGAACTCCCATTGCTAAACTTTCTTGGGTATTTGACTTCGCTGAACTTAAATAGTAGACATCATGGCAGTTTATACTAGAAACAGTATAAAGGAAGCACGCGATTTAAGATCCATACCTGAAGGTTGTTTCTTCCCTTTACAACAACTTGATGTGCTATAGTTGAATTAACAGATGTTGTGAGGAGTAGGTGGAGCATGCAAGCTGAGGTCAACAAGGTATCTTAGCAGTCGTGACACAAAGCAATGACCTGCTCATGTTGCCGATCAAAATCAGACTGATTATGAGTGGTGGAGATACAGTAAGAGATATGGCACATGCGCATGCCTGATCCTGTTGGGCTGCATCACACTGCAGGAGAAGGCGGGCCCGATGGCGTGATCGAGTTGGCTTTACGGTGTTGCCCGCGGCAACATCCTCAGTGGCAGTGCGCCTCGTGACCGCGGTGCCCCCATCTGATTTGGCCGGCATGGTCGATGACATGTAGAGCTTCGCCCTCTCGTCACGCCTCTTTGTTTTCTCTATCTCAGCACTATCGTTGTCCACGACCACAGCAAAATTGGCCCCATGGCCTTTTCCTTCACCAACATCAGCCTCTGAACCCCTAGGTATGTACAGTCGTACAGTCCCCACGTTGGTCTGGGTTCTATGGAAGAGATATAGCAAAGAAATGAAAGAAAATCATGAATCATCGTTAGGTGATGAGGTCGTTGTTATGTGTTAGAAGAACTCATGTGAGCAGGATATGTTATGAGGCAATGAAGTGATGCCTTCAGCTGCTATTCCTAGACTTGTTTCATGGAGAAGTTGAATATCAATAAGATAGTGGGGATGTGAACAACAAACAGTTAGTGCTGCTTCTTTTTGCATCGAGTAGATAATGGACTCATGGTTAGTAAGCAAAAGAAAAAAAATGAAAACATAAGTGATGACATGACATCACGGTAGAGAAGAGAAATTCGGTAGTTTAATTGCATGCTTGCTGATATGGCTTGATATATGAGTTGGCATGTGAGCATGTCAAGATAAATAGAATAGTGGGGATGACTCTCTCCTCGCGTGTTGCTGTGGTAACTTTTTTAGAAAATGCATAAGTAGTTGCTAAAAATAACTAAATCTAACGAAAAGAAAGTATAAACTTGAAAATCAACAAAAAAAACTGTCTAAAATAGAATAAAAACTTTCGAATTACAGTTAAAAATGTTATTTCAAACAAAAATATGAAGATGACTAACATGAATATATGATGTGCAAGCATTACATGCGGAGACTAATATAAAAATAATTGTTATTTATAAGTTAAAAAGCAAGACTCCTTATTTTGCAGATTTTACATGGCTTAGTGGGAGAAAAGACTTAAAGGCATTGCTTAGAGGATGTTGATCGAGGTGGACACAAATACATGACTCGTTTATGTGGCAGATTTCACATGATGAAAGAAGAAATTTAAATGCATTGGTTAGTGGGACGTTGAGGTAGACACTTTTCATATTGAGAGAATTAGGACCGACTTCTTGAGAATATAAGATACCCGTAAGTCCAGCATTTTTCCTATTGTTTGGAGTAAATACAGTGGAAGTATAAATTCGAAAATAAATATAATCTTGGTAGATTTCTTTACTACGCGGTCTAAGGAACACAATTATCAGGCCACAACTAGAAAAAAGGCTATAGTTAATATGGACATTAATGGCGCACCAGTATGTGGTGCGCCTCTACTATATAGCAGTAGTGCACCAGATAGAGGTGTGCCATTAATGTCCATATCACTAATGGCGCACCACACACACGGTGCACCACTAATAACATTTTTTCTTCAAAACTAGTAATGGCGCACCAGGGGATAGTGCTCCATTACTAGTTTTAACTAGTAATGGCGCACCACACCCTTAGTGCGTCACTACTAACAATTTTTTTTACCTTTTTTTTCAAAACTAGTAATGGCGCACCCGGGGATAGTGCGCCATTACTAGTTTTAACTAGTAATGGCGCACCACACCCACGGTGCGTCACAACTAACAATTTTGTTTTTAAACTAGTAATGGCGCACCACACACCAGGTGCGCCATTAGTAATCTTGGTTACCAATGGCGCACTCTTAGAAGGTGCGCCATTGGTAACATGAGAGCAGATAGATATTTTGGACAGCCACCTACCACACTCACTTTCCCACTTCATTCTCTCCACCTCTACCAAGCTTGGTCTCGGCTGCCTCAACCTCCTCACCTCATTTGCACCATAGATTCACCAAAATTAAGTGGTTATATTTCCTTTTTTTATAGGTAAGTAAGGGGAAAGCTTTCTTTATGTTCTAGATCTACTTTTTTCTCCCTCCAACAACATGCACAATTTTTATGTCCTAGATCTACGTATGTTTGTGGTGTTGCATATGTTTATGTTTGGAGGTACCGGTATTTGAAATGCGATAGTTGCCAATATTTTGCCAGATTGTTGATTCATTTCCGTTTCGGCGATAATTTGGCACTATGCATTATTTTTGGTCCTATTTTTTGGCAAAGTCATGCCTAATTTTTTTTATTCTAAAATATCATTCTGCTCTACCCCGCAGGCGACCATGGTCCGCACGATGACCGAAGGCATCGTGAATAGGTGTTTGAGCTCCGCGAAGGCCGAGATGCTTCAAAAGAACGAGGCGGAGATAAGATGTCCGTGTCGAAGATGCAAGCTGAGGAGCCTTATGAACCCTGATTCCAGACAGGTGCGGGAGCACCTGCTCGTGCGTGGTTTCATGGATGGCTATCGGTGGCAAGGTGATGAACATGATTATGAAGTCGTCCATGGGTCCGGGCAAGAAATAAGGAAGGGCAGCAAGACAATAGCGGCGAGGGCGGGCGAGAAGACGAAGAATCTCCAGGACATGATCACGAAGTAGATGCAGGACACAGTCATCATGTAGATGATGCCCGGCATGATGATGAGGAAGATCAAGACGAAGGGCATGATCATGAAGATGAAGATGCCGGAGCAGACAATGATGGACCATCGATGGGCTGGGTGCAGGACCCTCATATTCAAGAGTTGCTTCTCAAGCAGACTGGTAACGCAAGAGCTGCCGCCCGGGAGAACGTGTGCGAGATTCTTCTTGGTACCCTGCTCAACATGCCAGAGAGGACCAAAGATGGGCCAAAAGCAAGGGCGGACTTGCAATCAATGGGCATCAGGGAGGAGCTTCACGCAAAAAGCCCTAATGATGATGATGATGATGATCATGAGGCGAAGGACACGAAAAGTCATCGCAAAGGCAAAAAGGCCAAGAAGATCGAATATGACTGCCCTCCCACGTGCTTCACTCTAAGTCAGGAAGAGATCGAGCAGTTTTTCACCTGCCTCATAAGAGTAAAACTTCCATACGGTTACGCGAGAAAGATAAGCAGATACCTAGACTCAGCGAAGCAGAAGTTCAGTGGGATGAAGTCTCACGACTGTCACGTGTTGATGACCAGATACTTCCAGTTGCAGTCCGTGGGATCATGGACGCGCACGTCCGTGAAACACTATTTTGCCTATGTAACCTTTTCGACGTCATCTCTCGGAAGTCGGTTGGCGTGAGGCAACTCAGAAGGCTACATGAAAAGATCGTGGTGATACTATGCGAGCTTGAGATGTACTTCCCGCCCACATTCTTCGACGTTATGGTGCATCTGCTAGACCATATCGTGGAGGATATCATCCAACTCAGGCCGACGTTCCTGCACAGCATGATGCTGTTCGAAAGGATGAATGGTGTCATCAAAGGATACATTCGCAACAGGGCAGGTCCAGATGGAAGCATAGCCAAGGGCTTTCTGACCGAAGAGGGCATCTCCTACTGCATGAATTATCTAGGCATCGAGAACCCCGTTGGTCTGCCCGTCAACAGGCACCTCGGCAGGCTTGCTGGATGGGGTCACCGTGAGGGTCGCCGAGAAATGCATGTCGACTTCAAGGGTCGACTCGCCGACTTTGAAAGAGCAAACCTAGTCGCGCTAGAACACATAGACGTGGTCGATCCTTGGGTGGTAGAGCACAAAACCTTGAAAGGGATCGAGAAGAGGTGTCTAGAGGGGGGGGGTGATTAGACACTAAGTACCAAAGTTGCAGTTTTTAACTTCTTTAAGTTTAAGTGGAGTTTAGGCACAACTTAAACTTTCACAATACATAACAAGCAAGCATGCAAAGAGTATATGAGCAGCGGAAAGTAAAGCATGCAACTTGCAAGAATGTAAAGGGAAGGGATTGCAGGATTCAAACGCAATTGGAGACAGGGATGTTTTTGTCGTGGTTCCGATAGGTGGTGCTATCGTACATCCACGTTGATGGAGACTTCAACACACGAAGGGTAGCGGCTGCGCGAGTCCACAGAGGGCTCCACCCAAGAAGGGTCCACGAAGAAGCAACCTTGTCTATCCCACCATGGCCGTCGCCCACGAAGGACTTGCCTTAGCGGTAGATCTCCACGAAGTAGGCGAACTCCTTGCCCTTACAAACTACTTGGTTCAACTCCACAATCTTGACGGAGGCTCGCAAGTGACACCTAGCCAATCTAGGAGACACCACTCTCCAAGAAGTAACAAATGGTGCCTTGATGATGAACTCCTTGCTCTTGTGCTTCAAGTGATAGTCTCCCCAACAGTCAACTCTCTCTCATACGATTTGGATCTGGTGGAAAGAAGATTTGAGTGGAAAGCAACTTATGGAAGTCTAGAGATCAAGATTCATATGGTAGGAATGGAATATCTTGGCCTCAACACATGAGTAGGTAGTTCTCTCTCAGAAATGGTAAGTTGGAAGTGTAGGTTTGTTCTTATGGCTCTCTCCACAAATGAAGAGGAGGTGGAGGGGTATAGCCTCCACAAAAAATCTAACCGTTACACACAATTTACCAATCTCAGTGGGACGGAATCAACGAACTCGGTCATACAGATTCAGTACACAATGTGATCGTTAGGATTTTTGGTGGGACCGACATGTAACTCGATGGGACCGATATGGTTAGGGTTAGGGCATAACGTAATCTCGGTGAGACCGATTACACAAACTCGGTGATACCGATTTTGGTAATTAGCTTACCAGAGAGTTGGTCAGGCAAACTCGGTGGGACCGATTACTCAAACTCGGTTGGACCGATTTGGGTATAAGTTAACCAGAGAGTTTGCGTTGTAATCTCGGTAGTACCGATTGCTCAAACTTGGTAAGATTTTCATAATGGACATACACAGAGAGATTACAATCCCATCTCGGTGAGACCGAGATCCCTATAGGTGAGACTGATTTGCTTAGGGTTTGTGGCAGTGGCTATGACATCTGAACTCGGTGGCGCCGGATAGAAAGAATCGGTGGGGCCGAGTTTGACTTTAGGTTTTGGTCATATGTGTGGATGTGGGAAAGTAGTTGAGGGCTTTGGAGCATATCACTAAGCACTGTGGAGCAAGAAACTCATTAAGCAACACCTCATCCCTCCTTGATAGTATTGGATTTTCCTATAGACTCAATGTGATCTTGGATCACTAAAATATAAAATGCAGAGTCTTGATCTTGAAGCTTGAGCCAATCCTTTGTCCTTAGCATCTTGAAGGGGTTCCACATCCTTTAGTCCATGCCACTCCATAGTTGAACTTGTCTGAAATATACCAGGTAAAAGTGTTAGTCCAATAAGAGATACGTTGACATTAATTACCAAAACCACCCAGGTAGCACTTGTGCTTTCAGTCTCCCCCTTTTTGGTAATTGATGACAACATACATCAAAGCCTTAGATGAGGATATAGAGAATAGCAAGTAAAGCTTTGGAAAGCCATGTAACAAGCATAGGCTCCCCCTACATTTATGCAATCATGTGAATATGGAATATAAAAGCATGTGAATGCATGAACATGGCAGAGTATGCAATTGTGTTACATGTATCTTGGCCATATGCATCAAAGCAAAAGATAGCAATAGATGTGTATGTGGGAAATGTACCTTCATGCTCATGAGTTCTTCTTGCAAACAATATGAACATCAGCAAGAATTCCTCATACACATGACTGTGATGCATATACTTACCTTGTGGTCTTGAGTTGGCTTAGGATGGAATGAACCTGCGTAAACAAGGTTAGATAACACAGACACACCTACTAGCCAGAGTAAACAGAAGAAACCACAAGAATACCAAGACTGGGATGACATGTAGAGAGTGAGTACTGAGTACTACATTTGATGTAGACATGTCCCCAAAGGTAAATATGTGCAATGAATTTAAATGATTTCTTTCCCTTAGATGTCTTGCTCCCCCTGAATCTACCATGGGATACTGGGAGAAGATAGGGAACAAAAAATCAGAGCAAAAAGCAAAATCAGAGCTCAAGGAAACAAATAAACAGAGCTAATGCAAATAAGCACATATGAACATGTCTTTCTTTCCCCTCAAGAAGACATGTGGCATCTCTCCTCTTGAACACCAAGCATCTGGGATACTTGAGGATTACTCTATTCTTGAGTATTCTCTCCCCCTGCAGATCTCTCTCTCTCTCCCTATGGAGGTGATACTCTCTCTCCCTTTGGAAGTGATTAGTTTTGATGGGATCTCTCTAAGTGATGAGCCTTGATGTGATCTCTCTTTCCCCCTTTGACATCAATTTCCAAGAAGGGCCTTCTGGAATTTGTCGTGAATGGGTTTGGTCCTTGAGTCACAACACAAAATACTTCATAAAAATGTGATGCTTGTAGAAGACAAGATTCATTGAGTGGAGCTGGATCAAAAGTAAAACAGGAACAAGTGGCAAAATGTTTTTCCTGTAGTGAAATCGGTGGCACCGAGTGGTTTGCTTCGGTTGCACCGAAAGGATTCGGTTGGACCAAAAACAGAAAACCGGTGAGACCAAGTTCATCGCAGAGAAAACATTTGTCACCTCAGCTCACTAGACAAGTAAAATCTCACAAGGATTTGCAAGGAATTAGCTGAAGGATTGCTACCTCTTGAGCACTGCATTGGATTTCCCCGAAGAGGAGACGATGATGCAGCAAAGTAGCGTATGTATTTCCCTCAGTTTTTGAGAACCAAGGTATCAATCCAGTAGGAGACCATGCACAAGTCCCTCGTACCTACACAAAACGATAGCTACTCACAACCAACGTGATTATGGGTTGTCAATCCCTTCACGGTCACTTACGAGGGTGAGATCTGATAGAGATGATAAATAATATTTTTGGTATTTTTGATATAGAGATGCAAAGTGAAAAGTAAAAGGCAAAGTAAAAACAAAGAAAGTAATAAAGTGATGGAGATTGATATGATGAGAATAGACCCGGGGGCCATAGGTTTCACTAGTGGCTTCTCTCAAGAGCATAAGTATTCTACGGTGGGTGAACAAATTACTATTGAGCAATCGACAGAATTGAGCATAGTTGTGAGTATATCTACGTACGATCATGTATATAGGCATCACGTCCAAGACAAGTAGATCGAAATGATTCTGCATCTACTACTATTACTCCACTCATCGACCGCTATCCAGCATGCATCTAGAGTATTAAGTTAAAAACAGAGTAATGCCTTAAGCAAGATGACATGACGTAGAGGGATAAATTCATGCAATATGATTAAAACCCCATCTTGTTATCCTCGATGGCAACAATACAATACGTGCCTTGCTGCCCCTTCTGTCACTGGGAAAGGACACCGCAAGATTGAACCCAAAGCTAAGCACTTCTCCCATTGCAAGAACTACCAATCTAGTTGGCCAAACCAAAAGGATAATTCGAAGAGACTTGCAAAAATAACTCAATCATACATAAAAGAATTCAGAGAAGATTCAAATATTATTCATAGATAAGCTCGATGATAAACCCACAATCCATCGGTCTCAACAAACACAGCGCAAAAAAAGATTACATCGAATAGATCTCCACGACAGAGGGGGAGAACATTGTATTGAGATCCAAAAAGAGAGAAGAAGCCATCTAGCTACTAGCTATGGACCCGAAGGTCTGAAGTAAACTACTCACACTTCATCGGAGGGGCTATGGTGTTGATGTAGAAGCCCTCCGTGGTGGATGCCCCCTCCGGCGGAGCTCCGGAACAGGCCCCAAGATGGGATCTCGTGGATACAGGAGGTTGCGGCGGTGGAATTAGGTTTTTGGCTCCTTGTTCTGATCGTTTGGGGATACGTAGGTATATATAGGAGGAACGAGTACGTCGGTGGAGCAACAGGGGGGCCACGAGGCAGGGGGCGCGCCCTAGGATGGGGGCGCCCCCCACCCTCGTGACCGACTCTTCTGCTTCTTGGAGTAGGGTCCAAGTCTCCTGGATCACGTTCGGTGAGAAAATCACGTTCCCGAAGGTTTCATTCCGTTTGGACTCCGTTTGATATTCCGTTTCGTCGAAACACTAAAATAGGAAAAAACAGCAATTCTGGGCTGGGCCTCCGGTTAATAGGTTAGTCCCAAAAATAATATAAAAGTGGAAAATAAAGCCCAATATAGTCCAAAACAGTAGATAAAGTAGCATGGAGCAATCAAAAATTATAGATACATTGGAGACGTATCAGGCATCCCCAAGCTTAATTCCTGCTTGTCCTCGAGTAGGTAAATGATAAAAAAGAATTTTTGATGCAGAGTGATACTTTGGCATAATTTCAATGTAAATCTTCTTAATTGTGGCATGAATATTCAGATCCGAAAGATTCAAGACAAAAGTTCATATTGACATAAAAAATAATAATACTTCAAGAATACTAATCAAAGCAATCATGTCTTCTCAAAATAGCATGGCAAAAGAAAGTTCATCCCTACAAAATCATATAGTTAGGCTATGCTTCATTTTCGTCACACAAAGATGTTCCCAACTTCTATACCCCCGATGACAAGCCAAGCAATTGTTTCATACTTAAATAATCTCAAACTTTTTCAACCCTCACGCAATACATGAGCGTGAGCCATGGATATAGCACTATGGGTGGAATAGAATATGATGATGGGGATTGTGTGGAGAAGACAAAAAAGGAGAAAGTCTCACATTGACGAGGATAATCAATGGGCTGTGGAGATGCCCATTAATTGATGTCAACATGAGGAGTAGGGATTGCCATGCAACGGATGCACTAGAGCTATGAATGCTCAACAAAATAAAACTAGTGGGTGTGCATCCAACTCGCTTGCTCATGAAGACCTAGGGCATTTGAGGAAGCCCATCGTAGGAATATACAAGCCAAGTTCTATAATGAAAAATTCCCACTAGTATAAAAGGACAACTTATGAGACTCAGTACATGAAGAACAAGGTGCTACTTTGAAGCACAATATATGAGACTCAGTACATGAAGAACAAGGTGCTACTTTGAAGCACAATATATGAGACTCACTACATGAAGAACAAGGTGCTACTTTGAAGCACAAGTGTGGAAAAAGAGATAGTAGCATTGCCCTTTTTTTTGGGCCTTTCCCTTTTTTCTTTTGGCCTTTCTTTTTTTGGGTAATG
The DNA here is from genome assembly GCF_018294505.1 of Triticum aestivum. NCBI lineage: Eukaryota > Viridiplantae > Streptophyta > Magnoliopsida > Poales > Poaceae > Triticum > Triticum aestivum. The sequence goes on from NC_057807.1 coordinate 14,913,467, forward strand.
CTCTAATAATAATGATCATCACACTTCTATTGATTACAACATAAGGATTACAACTCGAAACTTAGAACAAGATATGACTCTATATGAATGCCTCCGGCGGTATACCGGGATGGTGCAATGAATCAAGAGTGACATGTATGAAAAATAATGCATGGTGGCTTTGCCACAAATACGATGTCAACTACATGATCATGCAATGGCTATATGACAAAAGTAATGTATGTCATGATGATGATGATGGAAGTTGCATGGCAATATATCTCGGAATGGCTATGGAAATGCCATGATAGGTGGATATGGTGACTGTTTTGAGGAAGATATAAGGAGGTTTATGTGTGATAGAGCGTATCGTATCACGGGGTTTGGATGCACCGGCGAAGTTTGCACCAACTCTCAAGGTGAGAAAGGGCAATGCACGGTACCGAAGAGGCTAGCAAAGACGGAAAGGTGAGAGTGCGTATAATCCATGGACTCAACATTAGTCAAAACAACTCATATACTTATTGCAAAAATTTAGAAGTCATCAAAAATCAAGTACTACGTGCATGCTCCTAGGGGCATAGATTGGTAGGAAAAGACCATCGCTCGTCCCCGACCGCCACTCATAAGGATTCACAAGCCAGGTACACTTCATGTTTCAAATTTGTTATACAACTTTAACCATACGTGCATGCTACGGGACTTGCAAACTTCAACACAAGCATTTCTCAAATTCACAATTACTCAACTAGCACGACTTTGATATTATCACCTCCATATCTCAAAACAATTATCAAGCATCAAACTTATCTTAGTATTCAATTCACTCAAAAGAAAGTTTCACATATCTTAAACACCAAGTATATTAATATTGAGAAAATTACCATGCTATTAACGACTCTCAAAATAATCTAAGTGAAGCATGAGAGATCAATAGTTTCTTTAAAACAAATCCACCACCGTGCTCTAAAAGATCTAAGTGAAGTACTAGAGCAAAAATTATCACGCTCAAAAGATATAAGTGAAGCACTATGAGCAAAACTATTAAGCTCAAAAGATATAAGTGAAGCACATAGAGTATTCTAGCAAATTCCAATTAATGTATGGCTCTCTCAAAAGGTGTGTACAGCAAGGATGATTTTGGTGAACTAACAATCAAAGACGCAAATGATACAAGACGCTCCAAGCAAAACACATAACAAGTGGTGAATAAAAATATAGCTCCAAGTAAATTACCGATGCAAGTAGACGAAAGAGGGGATGCCTTCCGGGGCATCCCCAAGATTTTACTTTTTGGTGTGCTTGGATTATCTTGGGGGTTCCATGGGCATCCCCAAGCTTAGGCTCTTGCCAGTCCTTGTTCCATAATCCATCAAAAGAATTCACCCAAAAATTGAAAACTTCACAACACAAAACTCAATAGAAATCTCGTGAGCTTCCTTAGAGAAAGAAAACAAAAGACTACTTCAAGATACTATAATGAACTCATTATTTATTTATATTGGTGTTAAACCTACTGTATTCCAACTTCTCTATGGATTATAAACTATTTTACTAGCCATAGATTCATCAAAATAAGCAAACAACACACGCAAAACAAAATCTGTAACTAATGCAAACTTCTGGAACTCTAAAACTTCTACCAAAATAGGAACTCCTGGAAAATTTGTCTATTGAACAGAAGCAAAAAGAATCAACGCAAAAGCACGTTCCTGTGATTTAAAAAAATTATATTCGTGCGTGCAAAGTTTCTGTTTTTCAGCAGAATCAAATCAACTATCATCGTAAGTTATCCTATAGGTTATACTTGGCACAAACACTAATTAAAATATAAAACCACATCTAAACAGAGGCTAGATGGATTATTTATTCCTAAACAGAAGAAAAAACAAAAAACAAAAAAATTGGGTTGCCTCCCAACAAGCGCTATCGTTTAACGCCCCTAGCTAGGCATAAAAGCAAGGATAGATCTAGGTATTGCCATCTTTGGTAGGCAATCCATAAGTGGCTCTCATGATAGATTCATATGGTAATTTTATTTTATTTCTAGGGAAGTGTTCCATGCCCTTCTTTAAGGGAAATTGGAATCTAATATTCCCTTCCTTCATATCAATAATTGCACCAATTGTTCTAAGGAAAGGTCTACCAAGAATAATAGGACATGAAGGATTTCAATCTATATCAAGAACGATAAAATCTACGGGCACATAATTCCTATTTGCAACAATAAGAAAATCATTAATTCTTCCCATAGGCTTTCTAATAGTGGAATCCGCAAGATGCAAGTTTAGAGAGCAATCATCAAAGTCACGGAAATCTAGCAAATCACATAAAGTTTTGGGAATAGTAGAGACACTAGCACCCAAATCACACAAAGCATGAAACTCATAATCTTTAATTTTAATTTTAATAGTAGATTCCCACTCATCATAGAGTTTTCTAGGGATAGAAACTTTCAACTCAAGTTTTTCTTCATAAGATTGCATCAAGGCATCAACAATGTGTTCGGTAAAGGCCTTATTTTGACTATAAGCATGAGGAGAATCTAGCATGGATTGCAACAAGGAAATACAACCAATCAAAGAGAAATTTTCATAATTAAATTCCTTGAGATCCAAAATAGTGGGGTTAGCAACATCTAGGTTTTTATTCCTTTCAATCCCACTTTCATCAATTTCATCATCAAGATCTAGAAACTCCGAATTCTTAGAAGGCCTTCTAGGTAAAGGAAGATCATATTCAGTTTCATCAAGATTCATATTGCAAAACAAAGATTTAATAGGGGACACATCAATAACTTTTAGATCTTCATCTTGATTTTCATAGGAATTCGGTTTAGCGGCCATCTTATTGACTAAGGTAGCTTGCATATCCGAAATTTCAGCGGTCATCTTTTCAAGACGAGCAATTTGGGCTCTTATACCATCAAATTCTTTAGACATATCATCGAGTTCTTTATTCATATAACCCGTAAAACTTTTTTGTTCCTTAAGCTCGTTTCTAAAGAAATGATTTTTCTCAAATTGCAAAACCATTAACTTTCTGACATTGCTTTCGATCTCCTCTAGCCTTTTAAGGTGAAGGTCACCAAATCTAGGTAGAGCCCTTGCAACAAGTAATCCAACACACAGGCAAATAGAAAGGCAACAGGAAAAAGGCAAACAGGAAGGAGAGAAGGAGATTGGGAAAGAGAGGGCAAATAAAACGTCAAGGGTGAAGTGGGGGAGAGGAAAACGAGAGGCAAATAATGTAATGTGAGAGATAGGGATTGTGATGGGTACTTGGTATGGTTGACTTGCTCGCGTGAGTCTCCCCGGCAACGGTGCCAGAAATTATTCTTGCTACCTCTTGAGCACTGCGTTGGATTTCCCCGAAGAGGAGAGGATGATGCAGCAAAGTAGCGTAAGTATTTCCCTCAGTTTTTGAGAACGAAGGTATCAATCCAGTAGGAGACCACGCACAAGTCCCTCGTACCTACAGAAAACGATAGCTACTCGCAACCAACGCGATTAGGGGTTGTCAATGCCTTCACGGTCACTTACGAGGGTGAGATCTGATAGAGATGATAAATAATATTTTTGGTATTTTTGATATAGAGATGCAAAGTGAAAAGTAAAAGGCAAAGTAAAAACAAAGCAAGTAATAAAGTGATGGAGATTGATATGATGACAATAGACCCGGGGGCCATAGGTTTCACTAGTGGCTTCTCTCAAGAGCATAAGTATTCTACGGTGGGTGAACAAATTACTGTTGAGCAATTGACAGAATTGAGCATAGTTATGAGTATATCTAGGTATGATCATGTATATAGGCATCACGTCCAAGACAAGTAGATCGAAATGATTCTGCATCTACTACTATTACTCCACTCATCCACCGCTATCCAGCATGCATCTAGAGTATTAAGTTAAAAACAGAGTAACGCCTTAAGCAAGATGACATGATGTAGAGGGATAAATTCATGCAATATGATAAAAAACATCTTGTTATCCTCGATGGCAACAATACAATACGTGCCTTGCTGCCCCTTCTGTCACTGGGAAAGGACACCGCAAGATTGAACCCAAAGCTAAGCACTTCTCCCATTGCAAGAACTACCATTCTAGTTGGCAAACCAAAAGGATAATTCGAAGAGACTTGCAAAAATAACTCAATCATACATAAAAGAATTCAGAGAAGATTCAAATATTATTCATAGATAAGCTGGATCATAAACCCACAATTCATCGGTCTCAACAAACACACCGCAAAAAGAAGATTACATCGAATAGAACTCCACGATAGAGGGGGAAAACATTGTATTGCGATTCAAAAAGAGCGAAGCGGCCATTTAGCTACTAGCTAGGGACCCGAAGGTCTGAAGTAAACTACTCAAACTTCATCGGAGGGGCTATGGTGTTGATGTAGAAGCCCTCTGTGGTGGATGCCCCCTCCGGCGGAGCTCCGGAACAGGCCCCAAGATGGGATCTCGTGGATACAGAAGGTTGCGGCGGTGGAATTAGATTTTTGGCTCCTTGTTTTGATCGTTTGGGGATACGTACGTATATATAGGAGGAAGGAGTACGTCGGTTGAACAACAGGGGGGCCACGAGGCAGGGGGCGCGCCCTAGGGGGGGGCACCCCCCACCCTCGTGACCGACTCTTCTGCTTCTTGGAGTAGGGTCCAAGTCTCCTGTATCACGTTCGGTGAGAAAATCACGTTCCTGAAGGTTTTATTCCGTCTGGACTCCATTTGATATTCCTTTTCTTCGAAACACTGAAATAGGCAAAAAACAACAATTCTGGGCTGGGCCTCCGGTTAATAGGTTAGTCCCAAAAATAATATATAAGTGGAAAATAAATCCCAATATAGTCCAAAACAGTAGATAAAGTAGCATGGAGCAATCAAAAATTATAGATACGTTGGAGACGTATCAAGGATATGCAATGAATTGGATGCAGGGAATGCAGAACAAATAGAAAAGAAAGAAATCTAGATGAAGTTTTTTTTATTGAAAGGGGAAACAAATATGCATGAGACAAATACAAGAGAACTTCATCTAGAGATGGTCGGCGACAAGGTCACCTATGTTAGAGTATATTTTGACTTAGGAGTCAAGTGAGATCACTTGATCATAGGTCATACTCATCGTTTAAGCTCAAAATGGGGTTACCATTTATCGTTTAAGCATCTTGATGTATTCACATCTTGTCGACTTGCTTTGACTCATGACTTGGAGTAAAGCTTCTCTAAGATGGCATGACATACCTTGGGTGGTGGTGTTGATCATGTAGTTGAACTTGTGTGGGTCGCTTAAGGTTGATGTAGTTCATCAAGAGTTTGGAGCACCACTTGGAATTTGAGTTCATCTTCCTACATGGTTTAGTTTTTGCAAGGAAGAGCACTTGTGTATCCAAAATGACAATGATGAAACTCAACATAGAATTTGTCAAAGGATATGTTTGAATGGTTCCGTGCTTCCTTGTCTTCAACAACCATTGTGTAGAGACTTGGTGATGTAGAGATTGCTCAAGATATGAGTAGGTTACAATCTCATGGAATTCGATTCATCCAAGTACCTACATGGGTTAGATAACATGCAAGGTGCAAATATATCAAAGACATAAGATTATCATCATAAGAGAAATATCAATGATTAGTCATAAGCTCATCTCTTGCATGTATCCAATGGATTTTCTACTCCAAGTTTGAAGCATCAATGATGTTCAATTCACCTCTTAACCTGCAAAACACTTTCTCATCAAGTGGTTTAGTGAAAATATCCGCTAATTGTTTTTCGGTGCGAACATGCTTAAGATTAATGTCACCCTTAGCAACATGATCTCGAATGAAATGATGACAAACTTCTATATGCTTAGTTCGAGAGTGTTGCACGGGATTGTGAGCAATCTTGATAGCACTTTCATTGTCACAAAGTAATGGAACATGTTTCACATATATCCCATAATCATTAAGAGTTTGGGTCATCCAAAGTAATTGAGCACAACACGAACCAGAGGCAATGTATTCCGCTTCGGCGGTGGATAAGGATATCGAGTTTTGTTTCCTGGAAGACCAAGACACAAGAGATCTACCAAGAAATTGACAAGTACCTGAAGTGGAGTTTCTATCAACCTTGACTCCGGCATAGTCCGAGTCGGAGTAGCCAACAAGATTCAAAGAGGCCCTCTTAGGATACCAAATGCCAAAATTTGGTGTATGAATTAAGTATCCCACTATCCTTTTCACGGCCTGAAGATGACATTCTTTAGGAGCAGCTTGATATCGTGCACACATGCACACACTTAGCATGATATCGGGACGTGAAGCACATAGATATAACAATGAACCAATCATAAAGCGATAAACCTTTTGATCAACCGGTTTACCATCTTTGGTCAAGTCAAGATGTCCACTAGTAGGCATGGGTGTAGTCATACCTTTGCATTCTTGCATATTGAACTTCTTGAATAAGTCCTTGGTGTACTTCGTTTGAGAGACAAAGGTACCTTCCTTAGTTTGCTTGATTTGCAAACCAAGAAAGAATTTGAGTTCACTCATCATAGACATCTCAAACTGCTCCGGCATTAGCTTCCCAAACTTTTCACTAAAATGAGGGTTAGTAGAACCAAATATAATATCACCAACATAGATTTGGCACACAAATAGTTCTCCATTGACCCTTTTAGTAAAAAGAGTTGAATCTATTTTTCCAATTTCAAAGCCTTTTTCAATAAGGAACTTGGGCAAGCATTTATACCACGCTCTAGGAGCTTGTTTAAGACCATAAAGAGCTTTGTGAAGTTTGTAAACATGATTTGTTTTCTTAGGATTGACAAAGTCGGGAGGTTGCTTAACATAAACTGGTTGCTTAACATAAACTTCCTCCTCTATTTCACCATTTAGAAAAGCACTTTTAATGTCCATTTGGTACAAGGTGATATCATGGTGATTAGCATAGGCAAGTAAGATGCGAATGGACTCAAGTCTAGCAACGGGAGCATAAGTCTCACCATAGTCCATACCTTCGAATTGTGAGTAGCCTTGGGCGACGAGACGTGGTTTGTTGCGAACTACTTGTCCATCTTCATCTTGCTTGTTGCAAAACAGCCATTTTGTACCGACGATGTTGTGGTTGTCGTCGGGCTTCTCAACCAATGTCCAAACTTGATTCCTCTCAAAGTTGTGTAGCTCTTCATGCATGGCATTTGTCCAATCCGGATATTCCAATGCTTTTTCAACCTTCATAGGTTTAATGCTAGAGATAAATGAATAGCTTTCACGAAAGTTAGCTAAACGAGTTTTAGAGCGAGTTATTCTCCCGGTTTGGATATCATTGTAGATTTGCTCGACGGGATGGTCTTTAGCAATTCTTGCTTGAACTCATGAAAGCTTTTGCTTGGTTCTTGGTTGTACTTCTTCTTCATCTTGTTCTTCTTCTTGTCCTTCTTCATTATTGGCGTTGTCGTTCTCTTGTCGTGGTGGAGAAGGAGGTTGTTGACGTTCATCTTGATGCACTTCCTCATCGTCTTCATCTTGGTGTGTCCCACTTGTGGATGCTTCCGTATCAACTCTTGGTTCACCTTGTCGTGAGGTACAAGCTTCCACTTGGACGGGCGAGGTACTCTCCTTCACCTCCGTTGGACGAATCTTGCCAATAGACAAGTCTTGGATTGCTTCCGAGGGATCTTTGTCTCCTACATCAATTGGCAATCGCTCTACTCGCTAGTCGTTAGATTCATCAAACTTCACATCTACCGTTTCTTCAACCTTTCGGGTGAAATTGTTGTAGACACGGTATGTCTGAGAGTTTGAGCCATAACCATGTAGGAAACCTACATGAGACTTAGGAGCAAATTTAGAACGATGATGATTATCAAGAATGTAGCACTTTGAGCCGAATACTTGAAAGTATCCAACTTGGGGTTTGTTAGCGGTGAGGAGCTCGTATGTCGTCTTGTCGAGTAGCTTGTGAAGATATAGGAGAGTTGTTGCATGACAAGATGTCTCAACCGCTTCCGCCCAAAAGTGCTTTGGCGTCTTGTACTCATCAAGCATCGTTCTTGCCATTTCGATGAGCCTCCAGTTCTTCCTCTCAAAAACTCCATTTTGTTGAGGTGTGTACGTAGCCGAGAACTCGTGTGAATTCCCTTCTTCGTCAAGAAAGGTGTCCACATTTGCGTTCTTGAACTCCGTTCCGTTTTTGCTGCGAACCTTCTTGATCTTCACTTCAATTTGATTTCGGGCCTTCCTAGCAAAGTTTTTGAAGATCTTTTAGACCTGCTATTTATCATCGAGAAAGAACACCCACGTAAATCTTGAAAAATCATCAACTATAACTAGACCAAAAGAATTTCCACCGAGACTCTTGTAAGAATTTGGACCAAAAGGTCCATGTGAAGTAGCTCAAGTGGCCTCCTTGTGGTCATAATGTTCTACATGGGATGCCTTCCTTAAACCTATTTACCTGCCTGACAAGCGCTGCAAAGTCTATCCTTATCAAATATGACATCGTTAACACCAAGGATATGATTTTCTTTAATAAGCTTGTCAAGGTTTCGCATACCAACATAACCTAATCGTCTATGCCATAACCAACCTTTAGAAGATTTAGCAATAAAACAAGTTCTAGGTTGAGCCTTTTTAGTGAAATCAACAATGTAAAGATCACCTCTACATATACCGGTAAAGACCATTTTATGATTATCTCTATGAAACACTTGGCAATCTACTTCAGTAAATAGGACATTGAAACCGAAATCAGCAAGTCTAGATACTGAAAGTAAGTTGTAGCCAAGAGATTTAATGAGCATGACATTTTGTATGGAGCTATCATGTGATATGGCCACCTTACCGAGGCCAACCACCTTACCCTTTGAGTTGTCACCGAAAGTGACATACTTTCGAGGACCATCGTTTTCAGTAATCTCACGAAACATGTCTTTATCTCCGGTCATATGATCAGTAAATCCACTATCAAGAATCCATTCCTTTCCTCCTGCTATATATCCCCGAAGATTTGCCATAAGACGAAAATGTCTCATAGTATCATCAAGATCGAAGTCACTGTCATCATCCTCATCATAGTATCCATGTTCAACATCGTCATGTGGTAGATCAAATCCTAGAGAGGGTAATTCGTTAGAGTGAGTTTGACAATGATCTTGCTTATGAATTTTTAGAGCTTCGTAAATAATATCACCAATAATTCCAACATCTCCTTTGGCATGCATAAGATTTGTAAGCTCAAATAGACGATCACCAAACATAGGATCACTAGTATTCATCTTACTCAAGGCAATAGACTTATGGAGAATTTCATCTAGATTTTTCAAGGAATAATTTGGAAAGTGTTCCTCAAGAAATTTCCATATGGTGTAGGCACACTTAAGAGTAGGCAAACGTCCAATCAAGTTTCTAGGCAAGCCTCTAATGATAAGTTCAACAGTTCTAAGATTCCTAATCATGTCAATTGTCTCATCAAGGGTAGGATTCACCTCATCAACATGAGGTGCACAAGGGCTAGCAATGTACTTGTTCAAATGATATTGATTGAAAATCACAAGCATCTCATTTTTTCACTCATCAAAATACTCTCCATCAAGTATAGGCACTCTATGTCTAAGACTCCCAATAGTAGACTCATCCATCTTCCTCCAATGGTGATTAAACCAAAGCAATGGAGACCAATGCTCTAATACCAATTGAAAGGGATTGAGAAGAGGTGTCTAGAGGGGGGGTGATTAGACACTAAGTACCAAAGTTGCAGTTTTTAACTTCCTTAAGTTTAAGTGGAGTTTAGGCACAACTTTAACATTCACAATATATAACAAGCAAGCATGAACAGAGTATATGAGCAGCGGAAAGTAAAGCATGCAACTTGCAAGAATGTAAAGGGAAGGGATTGGAGGATTCAAACGCAATTGGAGACACAGATGTTTTTGTCGTGGTTCCGATAGTTGGTGCTATCGTACATCCACATTGATGGAGACTTCAACCCACGAAGGGTAACAGCTGCGCGAGTCCACGGAGGGCTCCACCCAAGACGGGTCCACGAAGAAGCAACCTTGTCTATCCCACCATGGCCGTCGCCCACGAAGGACTTGCCTCACTAGCGGTAGATCTTCACGAAGTAGGTAATCTCCTTGCCCTTACAAACTCCTTAGTTCAACACCACAATCTTGTCGGAGGCTCCCAAGTGACACCTAGCCAATCTAGGAGACACCACTCTCCAAGAATTAACAAATGGTGCATTGATGATGAACTCCTTGCTCTTGTGCTTCAAGTGATAGTCTCCCCAACACTCAACTCTCTCTCATAGGATTTGGATCTGGTGGAAAGAAGACTTGAGTGGAAAGCAACTTGGGGAAGGCTGGAGATCAAGATTCATATGGTAGGAATGGAATATCTTGGCCTCAACACATGAGTAGGTAGTTCTCTCTCAAAAATGGTAAGTTGGAAGTGTAGGTTTGTTCTGATGGCTCTCCCCACGAATGAAGATGTGGTGGAGGGGTATATATAGCCTCCACACAAAATCTAACCGTTACACACAATTTACCAATATTGGTGGGACCGAATCAACAAACTCGGTCAGACCGATTCAATAAACAATGTGACCGTTAGGATTTTCGGTGGGACGGACATGCAACTCGGTGGGACCGATATGGTTAGGGTTAGGGCATAACGTAATCTCGGTGAGACCGATTACACAAACTCGGTGAGACCGATTTTGGTAATTAGCTAACCAGAGAGTTGGTCAAGCAAACTCGGTGGGACCGATTTGGGTAATAAGTTAACCAGAGAGTTTGCATTGTAATCTCGGTAGTACCGATTTCTCAAACTCGGTAAGATCGATTTTGATAATGGACATACACAGAGAGATTACAATCCCATCTCGGTGAGAACGAGATCCCTATCGGTGAGACCGATTTGCCTAGGGTTTGTGGCAGTGGCTATGACATCTGAACTTGGTGGCGCCGGATAGAAAGAATCGGTGGGGCCGAGTTTGACTTTAGGTTTTGGTCATATGTGTGGATGTGGGAAAGTAGTTGAGGGGTTTGGAGCATATCACTAAGCACTGTGGAGCAAGAAAGTCATTAAGCAACACCACATCCCTCCTTGATAGTATTGGCTTTTCCTATAGACTCAATGTGATCTTGGATCACTAAAATATAAAATGCAGAGTCTTGATCTTGAAGCTTGAGCCAATCCTTTGTCCTTAGCATCTTGAAGGGGTTCCACATCCTTTAGTCCATGCGACTCCATAGTTGAACTTGTCTGAAATATACCAGGTAAAAGTGTTAGTCCAACAACAGATATTTTGACATTAATTACCAAAACCACGTAGGGAGCACTTGTGCTTTCAAACCTTTATTTAGAAGACGTACAATGACCGGGGCCAATAGAGGACGGACAGAGATATAATCAAAGAGCACAACTCATGTTTCACGCGTTGGTTCAAGGACAAGCTTCTGTCGTACCCTTTACATGAGGATTCTTCCACGGAAGAAAAACTCATATTCGCCTTGTCACATGGCGTCGAGCACAAGCTGATGACCTATGAGGCATAAGATATCAACGGCTACACATTCTACACCGAGAAAAAGGACATGAAGAGCGATTATCAGAACTCTGGGGTAACGATGGAATCCTACAACGGTAACGACAAGGACATATACTATTGAAGGATCGGGGAGATCTGGGAGCTAAGCTACGCTAGAGAGAAGGTCCCGATGTTCCGTGTCAGATAGGCCAAGAGCGTCCTAAAAGAAGACCGGTATTTCACCACCATGGCTATACCCGAAGCCAAATCCAAGACCACGGGCGCAAATGTCACGGCGAAAAATGAGCCATGGGTACTGGCTTCCCAAGTGGACCAATGCTTCTTCATTACTGACCCGTCAAAGCCCAGTCGTGTTGCCGCGAGGAGAGGCAAAAGGAACATCATCGGAATGGATGGAATCGCCAATGAGCTAGACTTCGACAAGTACGGCGACCCGAAGATGGAAGATGACGACGACGATGAAGTACCATACACCACAAGAAGAAGCAAGACCACCCTATCTAAAGGACGTCCGTTCAAGAGAAGAACTCCATTTGCGAAAAAGAAGGGCAAAAAGATTGTGAAATGATAGCTAAGATCGAAACACGACGTGTCGGTCGCGTGTGTGTGTGTCAGTGGCAAGCTCAATTATTACATGCAACTAAATTATTACATGTATCACTTGATTTCAACCATGTCATCTAATTCTAAATCTTTGCACAATGGTTTAAATTAATTGTAGTCTTCATTTCTCGATTGTATTTCGACATATGGAAATGACATTTCTTTTGTTCTAGTCCTCTATCCAGTAACCTCTTTTGTTCAAAATAGTGGGGATTAATGTTGTCTGTACTTACCTTCCTTTTGTACTTCTCCATCTCCAAGTTGAAGTATCGACCACCTTCTTCTTAGATTTGGATTTTTTGTTCTTCTCCCTCTTGTTTTGTTGCAAATCATCATTTACAGTCACCCTGGGCTTCCTTGTGTTTTCTTCTGGTATTTTAATTGTTTTTATTTATGTTTATTCTGGTATTTTATTTTTCAGTGTTCCTTTTCCTGCTTAAATTTGCAAATATTTTGTGATAATGGGAACATTTTTCTAACTCACAAAAAGTATTGGATTTGTTAATATTTTTTGAACTCATGAATATTTTTAAATTTCTTGGGCACTTTTTGAATCATGAATATTTTTTCAAATTTGATGATATTTTTTCATATTCATAAATGTTTTACCAATTCACAAATGTTTTGCAACACAAGTATTTGAAAATTAGTAATAACTACTTATATCGTAACATTTTAAAATTTATGGTCATTTTCTAAAAAAATATTAAATGCAACTAAAACTCCAAAAAAAAAGTTAGTAATGGTGCACCAGGAGAAGGTGCGGCATTGTTATCACAGTGTTTATGGCGCAGCCGTGAAAGGTGCGCAATTGCAAACCCTCCCCCCACTAAAATCACCCATCCGGTCGGTCGTCTCCCCCCTATCCACCTCCCTTCCTCTCCCCTCCCCAGCGACCAGACCAGAGCCAGAGACCTGCGTCGCCGCCCCGACCCACTGCGCCGCCGCCCAGACCCACTGCGCCACCGCCCCGACCCACTGCGCCACCGCCCCGACCCACTTCACCACCGCCCCCTACTTGCACCGCCGCCCAGACCCACTGCGCCGCCCCTAGCTTCCCTCCACTCCTCAATCGCCCTCCCGGCCTCCCTTCCACCTCCAGACCCGCCTCCCCGAGTGCGGCCGCCGCGTGTCACCGCGGGCACCGACCGCCCCGTGCTCCGTCGTCGTGCCTAGGAGCTGTGCCAAGCTCTGCTACGCCGTCTTGGAGGATCCGTTCAAGTTGGAGATCCCCCGTCCCCGCCAACCTCGCGCTCTCCTCCCTCCCGGTCTGCATACCCCAGCTTGTGTCGCTTCGTGCTAATGGTGCCTGGTTCAATTTGCTGACTCGCTATGTTGTGTGTGCATGTGTGCGACGCGAGGCACTCAGAGCTGATCCCGTGCCTGGACTGGGGCTTCCACCACCAACCGGCCCGCTCCCCGCCACCTCAACTGCCTCATCCCCGTGGCCGCTGGCAACCTGGTGAGACGCGACGACGATCGATGAACCCCCCCCCCCTTGATTTGTTTTTCGTTGTTGTAGATTGTTGCTCTATTCTCTACTGTTACTGTTAGTAGCTTCACTTCTGATGAGAAAGTCAATAGGCAGGTGATAATCTTGGCAGATTCGAAGTACTGTTACTTTTAGTAGCTTGTGTTAATTTTGGAGTAGTAGCTTGAGTAGCTTACTCGAGTATCGTTAATGGAATAATGAAGCTGCTGATGATTGTTAAGTTGAATATTCTTAGTTGCTGTTGATGATTGTTGCTGCTGATGGAGTACTCCAGCACAATGAACTGAAGTAATTTTTTTCAACCATACTATCTTTGTTTTCTTTTGGCTTCCATGGTGTTGCATTACCTACAGCTGATGACTTCTCTTATAATGCTCTCCGGTGGAGTATAACTGAGGTGTAATGTTAGCTTATCTTGCATTTTTCTGCTGATTTTCTTGTGATTGGAGGTTTCTGACTTCTTCGAATTATCTCTCTTGCAACACACTTTTTAAAGGATTGTTGAGGCACATTAATTTTAAAGCTTTTTTTTGTACTCCAAGATACTTAGAGTAGCATCTTGCTACATCTGGTTAGCTTAGGATAAAATGAAACATTTTCTTTCAATTAAATTTAAAGCATTTTTATAATTTTAACTATAACACTTTTCTGTTAATTAAGATACATTGAAACATTTGTCTTTTAGTTAACTTAAACCTATTCAGTAAGATTAAGATAAATGGAAACCTATTCAGTAAAATTAAGATACATTATTATCGCTGCTATTTTGGATATGTGTCTGAATTATATATCCTGTGAATCACCACAGTTCTTTGGAGGGTATGAGAAGAAGCAGAGCATTCAGTTCTCGCAATTTTATTTGTTGCTGTGTTGTTATCTGCTTTGAGATGTTGCAGTTCCTACGCACCTGCAAGAACTCTCTAGAGTAAAATCTGCTTGTTCATACCCCTTTCTCCTGAAATGTTGATTAATTTCCATTTCAGTTGAGAATGGGGCACTCCTAAGTCAAGAAAATTAGCAAAGGTCATTCCCAATTTTCTTGACCTAGAAGGTGCCCGATTCTCAACCGAAACAAACATTAATCAGCATGAATGGCTTTTACCTGGGAGCATTGTTCAGCATTGCTTATATCTGCGCATATGGTCTACTTGTTATTACTACAACACCATGTATTTTTCTGATGATGGCAGTTTGGTGCTTGTCTATAGTCAAATAGGAGTAAAGGATCAGAGCTTTGTCTGTTATGTGTAATCACCTGTAAACTTTGACAATTGTTAAAAATTGTAGTAACCTGGCCACTTGACCCAAGGGAGCTCCTACGGTGTGGTGTTTAAAATGATATCTGGATCGGCTAGTTAGTTGTAGTGTAATGTCATATGCAACCTACTGTTGATGGCCTTGTCTTCCTGCTCCTTTTGCTGCTTTGTTAAGTCTATTCACCTTTTTTGGTTTGTTTACGCCTTTGACTGCTAATGTGCAGTCTATAGACCAAATGATTTGATTTTTGCCCTTACATTTGCTACTATCTAGTACTGCCTAGGGTACTTTGTATGTTGTGTATGTGGCAAAGTGATTAAATACATGGTCTATGCTGCAGTTCAAGGGGTAGAAGCATCATCATGCTATATGAATGAAGTAATGTTTGTTATACACAAAATGTCCAACCTCCTTCAATGATACTTGGTATTGGCTAGTCTTTGATTTCTTTTGAGAGTTTGCTGAAAGCATGGTTTCATGTTTCCTTTCATCATGAATGCTACTTTAAGTTGAGTCAGGTTTAGCAATAGTGCACTTAGTAGGATAGAAAATATATAACCTACAATAGTGCACTTAGTAGGATAGCAATAGTTCACTTGGAACAATCTTTTGGGTAAAGGGGTGTTTATAACCTGTAATGTGAAAATATATAGGATAGAAGAATAGATACTACCCTGATCTCTTCCAATCGCTCCAGTAGCCTTTTTCCCTATTTAGAGCTTACATGGTCGACAACGATGAGGCCAGCGGTTCGGGCAAGCCATTCTGGCAGCTGTCCCAGGAGATGGAGGAAGAACCTCACCGCTATGAGGACACCGCGGAAGACACCGATCCCGACTACACAACCCCTAGTGGCGTCGGGGATGACACCATTGATGGTGTCGCCGGGGATGCCACCACTAATGATGGCAGCGAACACACAGATGGCAGCCAACCCAAGAGGCAACGGAAGGACCGGCGCCCGAACGTGCTCCGCACCGTCAAGGTGGAATTTACTGAAGTGTCCTCCAGTGGGCATCCAATGGCGCCCTAAGAATTAGTCAGTGGGTACATGGGACAACTCGGGTGCATTCTCCGGAGCACCGTCTCGATCAACACCGAGACCCTAAGGCGTCATGACCGAGGGAATTTGTGCAACCTCCTCTTCACGAAGCTGCACGAACGATACAAGTTCCCCGTTGACTTCGCAAACACACGCCTCTCAGGGAATAAAGTGAATAGTGCCGCCCTCACGAAGATGAACACGGCCCTGGCTACTTGGAGAGCCGCGGTGAAGAGAAGGATTCTAAGTGGTGATAGTTATGAGAAGACCAAGGAGACAAATCCGTCGATAAGCAAAGTTGACTACCTGGAGTTCAAGATCAAGTGAGAGAGCAACGCATCCGTGGAATCAAGTAAGTGGGGGGAAATATATGCGGGACTTGAACTTAGGACAACACACACTCGGCCCCGATGGTTATAGAGTGGCGGAACCTATATGGGACAAGGAGGACGCGGAGCGTGCCGAGCAAGGCCTACCGCCCCTCTTCGATAAATACCGTGACAAGCAAACCAAGAACTATGTCAAGGCCTGGTACAAGGTGGACCTGGTAACAAAAGAGCTTACTGATACGTGTCTGTCGTATCTATAATTTTTGATTGTTCCATGAAAATATTCTTCAACTTTCATATACTTTTGGCAACTTTTTATATTATTTTTGGGACTAACATATTGATCGAGTGCCCAGTCCCAGTTCCTGTCTGGTGCATGTTTTATGTTTTGCAGAAAACCAATATCAAACGGAGTCCAAACAGGATAAAAATGGACGGAGATTCTTTTTGGAATATTTATGATTTTTGGGAAGTAAAATCAACACGAAACAGTGTCCGGGGTGGCCACGAGACAGGGGCCGTGCCCTCCCCCCTGGGCGCGGCCTGGGCTCTCCTTGGCCACCCATAAGGCGGTTGACGCTCTTCTTTTGGCGCAAGAAAGCTAACTTTATGAGAAAGATCTGGGCGAAAGATTCACCCCAATCGGAGTTACGGATCTCCAGATATAAAGGAAACGGTGAAGGGGTAGAATCAGAGAACGCAGAAACAGAGAGATAGATCCAATCTCGGAGGGGCTCTCGCCCCTCCCACGCCATGGGAGCCAAGGACCATAGGGGAAACCCTTCTCCCATCTAGGGAGAAGTTCAAGGAAGAAGAAGAAGGAGGGGGCTCTCTCCCCCTTGCTTCCGGTGGCGCCGGAACGCCGCCGGGGGCCATCATCATCACCGTGATATTCACCACCACCGCCGTCATCTTCACCAACATCTGCATCACCTTCCCCTTTCTATATTCAGCGGTCCACTCTCCCGCATCCCGCTGTACCCTCTACTTGAACATGGTGCTTTATGCTTCATATTATTTTCCAATGATGTGTTGCCATCCTATGATGTTTGAGTAGATTTTCATTGTCCTATCGGTGATTGATGAATTTCCATAATGGTTTGAGTTGCATGTTTTATTATTGTTGTTGTCCTATTGTGCCCTCCGTGTCGCGCAAGCTTGAGGGATTCCCGCTGTAGGGTTTGCAATATGTTTATGATTTGCTTATGGTGGTTGGCGCGAGTGACAGAAGCACAGACCCGAGTAAGTAGGTTGTTTGCGTATGGGATAAAAGGGGACTTGATACTTTAATGCTATGGTTGGGTTTTACCTTAATGAATCTTTAGTAGTTGCGGATGCTTTCAAGAGTTCCAATCATAAGTGCATAGAATTCCAAGTAAGGGATGATATGTTAGCTTATGCCTCTCCCTCAAATAGAATTTCAATAGTGATTACCGGTCTATTAACATAGTCAATTGCTTAGGGACAATTTCACAACTCCTACCACCACTTTTCCACACTCGCTATATTTACTTGCTTCTTTATCTAAACAGCCACTAGTTTATATTTGCGTGCTCTTTATTATCTTGCAAACCTATCCTATCACACCTACAAAGTACTTCTAGTTTCAGACTTGTCCTAGATAAAGCGAACGTCAAGCGTGCGTAGAGTCATATCAGTGGCAGATAGGACTTGAGAGAGTATTTCTTCTACCTTCAGCTCCTCGTTGGGTTCGACACTCTTACTTATCGAAAGAGGCTACAACTATCCCATATACTTGCGGGTCATCAAGACCTTTTTCTGGCGCCGTTGCCGGGGAGTCATAGCGTGGGTGAATATTCTCGTGTGTGCTTGTTTGCTTTATCACTAAGTAATTTTTATTTTTTGTTCTAAGTTGTTCTCTATCTTTAGTTATGGGTAGGAAACTCAAAATACCAAAAAAATTAGTTGTACCTACCGCTCCAATGGTTGAAGAACCACTCAAAATCTATCACACTACTGAAGCTTTTTACTTGGATCATCTTCGATCCCTATGTGCTCGTGCTGAAACCCCAACTAGCTTAGTTGAGGGCAAATATTTAGATCAGCATGCTTGTTATATGCGACACTGTATATCTGAAAAAGGGAAACTATTATGGGATCAAATGCAACGTTTGCAATTCTATGCTTGGAGTTTATGTGAAATATATGATGTTACTTGTTGTTCTGAAAACCCTAAGAAACACCTTCCCTACCAAGGTGAGTTTGATAATGGAATCATATCTTCGTATGCTAAAGGTGTTTATAATTACTATGATGTTCAACAATTGAAGAATTTGTTGCTTTTAAGGGTGCTTTTGAAACTGCTTCTTTGATTGAAAAGTATGATGCTACTCTTTACAAATCCGAAAGTTTTGCCATACTTGAATATTGTTATGATAATTATGCTTCTAATGCCTATGTGAAACCATATATTGAGAAATTATCCGCTGTCCAAGAAGAGACTAATATTTGCAGGAAGCTATGGAAGACGAAATTGATGAAACTGTGAGCTCATTGGGTGAAAAAGATGATGAGGAGAGCGAAGAACAAAAGGAGGAAGAGCGGATTAGCTACCCGTGCCCACCTTCTAATGAGAGTAACCCTCCAGCTCATACATTATTTAATTCCCCTTCGTGCTTACCGAAGGATGATTGCTATGATGATTGTTATGATCCCGTTGATTCTCTTGAAATATCCCTTTTTGATGATGCTTGCTATGCTTGTGGCCAAGATGCCAATATGAATTATGCTTATGGAGATGAACTTGCTATAGTTCCTTATGTTAAACATGAAATTGTTGCTATTGCACCCACGCATGATAGTCCTATTATCTTTTTGAATTCTCCCAACTAAACTTTATCAGAGAAGTTTGTACTTATCAAGGATTATATTGATGGGTTGCCTTTTACCATTGCACATGATGATTTTGATGAATGTAATATGCATGTTCTTGCTGCTCCTACTTGCTATTATTATGAGAGAGGAACTACATCTCCGCCTCTTTATGTTTCCAACACGGTAGAATTGCAAGAAACTGCTTATACTATGTATTGGCCTTTACTATGTGTGCATGAATTGTTCTCTTATGACATGCCGATGCATAGGAAGAGAGTTAGACTTCGTCATTGCATGATATATGTTACTTTGTGATCACTACTAAATTATAAATCATTGTTAATTAAAATTGGCTTTGATATACCTTGGGATCCGGGTCGATTCATTACTTGAGCACTATATGCCTAGCTTAATGGATTTAAAGAAAGCGCTGCCAGGGAGACAACCCGGAAATTTTAGAGAGTCATTTATTTCTGTTGAGTGCTTTCATATAGTTTAAAAACAAAAAATAAAGAGGGGAACCTAAAAACTTTTTCAAAAAGGAAAGTGAAAGTAAGAAAGACAAGCACTGTTGAAGTGGGAGAGCTCCTTGAACTTTCTTCATGCTCACGGAAACTTTGTGAATCTTGATTACAGAAACTTTTCATCAAAAACAATTATCCCCTTGTACAATTCCATTGTATTATAAAAATAATGTGCCAAGGGTTGCCTTTAGGATGTTTACAATGCTTGTTGGTTTGTACGGTGCAGGACAGAAACTTTGGCTGTAGTGCGCTATTTTACATTCTTAACTGGAATGTAAAATGGTTCTTATTCCTTTTGCACTGTCTTGCTATACAACTTGTTTAGTTTTCCTAATTTTTATAGAATTTCTGGGGTACGAGAAGTATGGTGGATGTTCAGATTGCTACAGACTATTCTGTTTTTGACAGATTCTGTTTTTGATGCATAGTTTGCTTGCTTTGATGAATCTATCAATTTATATCAGTGGATTAAGCCATGAAAAATTTATGTTACAGTAGACACAATGCAAAAACATAATATGAATTGGTTTTCTACAGTACTTAGAGTGGTGATTTGCTTTATTATACTAACGGATCTTACCGAGTTTTCTATTGAAGTTTTGTCTGGATGAAGTGTCTAATCGAGGAGGTTTCAATATGAGGAAAAGGAAGAGAGGCAAGAGCTCAAGCTTGGGGATTCCCAAGGCACCCCAAGTAAATATTCAAGGATACTCAAGCGTCTAAGCTTGGGGATGCCCTGGAAGGCATCCCCTCTTTCTTCAACAAGTATCGGTATGTTTTCGAATTCGTTTCGTTCGTGCATTATGTGCAAGTCTTGGAGCGTCTTTTGCATTTAGTTTTGATTTTTCTTTTAGGCACCATGCTGGTTTGAGATAGTCCTTGGTTGATTTATAGAATGCTCATTGCACCTCACTTAAACTTTTTGAGTATGGCTTTATAGAATGCTTCATGTGCTTCACTTATATCATTCGAAGTCTGGATTGCCTGTTTCTCTTCACATAGAAAACCGCCATTTGTAGAATGCTCGTTTGCTTCACTTATATTTGTTAGAGCGGGGGCATATCTTTTGTAGAAATAATTAAACTCCCTTGCTTCACTTATATCCATTTAGAGAGATGACAGGAATTGGTCATTCACATGGTTAGTCATAAAATCCTACATAAACTTGTAGATCGGTGAATATGATATGTTTGATTCCTTGCAATAGTTTTGTGATATAAAGATGGTGATATTAGAGTCATGCTAGTGGGTGGTTGTGGATTGTAGAGACACTTGTGTTGAGGTTTGCAAGTCCCGTAGCATGCACGTATGGTAACCGTTGTGTGACAAATTTGAAGCATGGGGTGTTTCTTTGATTGTCTTCCTTATGAGTGGCAGTCGGGGACGAGCGATGGTCTTTTCCTACCAATCTATCCCCCTAGGGGCATGCATAGTAGTACTTCGCTTCGAGGTCTAATAAATTCTTGCAATAAGTATATGAGTTCTTTATGACTAATGTGAGTCCATGGATTATACGCACTTTTACCTTTCCATCATTGCTAGCCTCTTCAGTACCGTGCATTACCCTTTCTCACCTCAAGAGTTGGTGCAAACTTCGCCGGTGCATCCAAATCCCGTGATACGATATGCTCTATCACACATAAACATCATTATATCTTCCTCAAAACAGCCACCATACCTACCTATTATGGCATTTCCATAGCCATTCCGAGATATATTGCCATGCAACTTCCATCATCATCATATACATGACTTGAGCTTTTATTGTCATATTGCTTTGCATGATCGTAAGATAGCTAGCATGATGTTTTCATGGCTTGTCCGTTTTTTCATGTCATTTCTACGCTAGATCATTGCACATCCCGGTACACCGCCGGGAGCATTCATATAGAGTCATATCTTTGTTCTAATATCGAGTTGTAATATTGAGTTGTAAGTAAATAAAAGTGTGATTATCATCATTGTAGAGCATTGCCCCATAAAAAAAAGAAAAAAAAGAAAAGAGGGAAAGGCCAAAGAAGCCTAAATAAAAAAGCGGGCCAAAGAAGCCCACCGAAAAAAATGAAAAGAAAAAAAGAAGAAAAAAAGGGGCAATCTTACTATCCTTTTTCCACACTTGTGCTTCAAAGTAGCACCATGTTCTTCATATAGATTGTCTCCTTTGTTGTCACTTTCATATACTAGTGGGAATTTTCATTATAGAACTTGGCTTGTATATTCCAACGATGGGCTTCCTCAAATGCCCTAGGTCTTCATGAGCAAGCAAGTTGGATGCACACCCACTTAGTTTCTTTTGTTGAGCTTTCATACACTTATAGCTTTAGTGCATCTGTTGCATTGCAATCCCTACTCCTCGCATTGACATCAATTAACGGGCATCTCCATAGCCTGTTGATTAGCCGCGTCGATGTGAGACTTTCTCCCTTTTTGTCTTCTCCACATAACCTCCATCATTATATTCTATTCCACCTATAGTGCTATATCCATGGCTTGCGCTCATGTATTGCGTGAGGGTTGGAAAAGTTGAAGTGCGTTAAAAAGTATGAACCAATTGCTCGGCTCGTCATCGGGGTTGTGCATGATGGGAGCATTTTTGTGTGACAAAAATGAAGCATGGCCAACCTGTATGATTTTGTAGGGATAAGCTTGCTTTGGCCTTTTTGTTTTGAAAAGACATGATTGCTTTATTGGTACGCTCGAAGTATTGTCATTTTTTATGTCAAATGATAGACTATTGCTTTGAATCACTCGTATATTAATATTAATACCATGATTAGACATATGATCAAGATTATGCTAGGTAGCATTCCACATCAAAAATTATCTTTTTTATCATTTACCTACTCGAGGACGAGCAGGAATTAAGCTTGGGGATGCTGATACGTCTCCGCCGTATCTATAATTTTTGATTGTTCCATGCCAATATTCTTCAACTTTCATATACTTTTGGCAACTTTTTATATTATTTTTGGGACTAACATATTGATCCAGTGCCCAGTGTCAGTTCCTGTCTGTTGCATGTTTCATGTTTCGTAGAAAACCAACATCAAACAGAATCCAAACGGGATAAAAATGGACACAGATTTTTTTGGAATATTTATGATTTTTGGGAAGTAAAATCAACGCGAAACAGTATCTGGGGTGGCCACGAGACAGGGGGCCGCCCCCTCCCCCCTGGGAGCGGACTGGGCTCTCGTGGGCCACCCGTTAGGCGGTTGACGCTCTTCTTTTGGCGCGAGAAAGCTAATTTTATGAGAAAGATCTGTGTGAAAGATTCACCCCAATCGGAGTTACGGATCTCCAGATATAAAGGAAACGGTGAAGGGGTAGAATCAGAGAACGCAAAAATAGAGAGATAGATCCAATCTCGGAGGGGCTCTCGCCCCTCCCACGCTATGGGAGTCGAGGACCAGAGGGGAAACCCTTCTCCCATCTAGGGAGAAGGTCAAGGAAGAAGAAGAAGGAGGGGTGCTTTCTCCCCCTTGCTTCCAGTGGCGTCGGAACACCGCCTGGGGCCATCATCATCACCGCGATCTTCACCAACACCGTCGTCATCTTCACCAACATCTGCATCACCTTCCCCCTTCTATATTCAGCGGTCCACTCTCTCGCATCCCGCTGTACCCTCTACTTGAACATGGTGCTTTATGCTTCATATTATTTTCCAATTATGTGTTGCCATCCTATGATGTATGAATAGATTTTAGTTGTCCTATCGGTGATTGATGAATTGCTATGATTGGTTTGAGTTGCATGTTTTATTATTCGTGTTGTCCTATTGTGTCCTCCGTGTCGCGCAAGCGTGTGGGATTCCCGCTGTAGGGTTTGCAATATGTTTATGATTTGCTTATGGTGGGTGGCGCGAGTGACAGAAGCACAGACCCGAGTAAGTAGGTTGTTTGCGTATGGGATAAAAGGGGACTTGATACTTTAATGCTATGGTTGGGTTTTACCTTAATGAATCATTAGTAGTTGCAGATGCTTGCTAGAGTTCCAATCATAAGTGCATAGAATTCCAAGTAAGGGATGATATGTTAGCTTATGCCTCTCCCCCAAATAGAATTGCAATAGTGATTACCGATCTAGTAACATAGTCAATTGCTTAGGGACAATTTCACAACTCCTACCTCCACTTTTGCACACTCACTATATTTACTTGCTTCTTTATCTAAACAGCTCCTATTTTATATTTACGTGATCTTTATTATCTTGCAAACCTATCCTATCAGACCTACAAAGTACTTCTAGTTTCATACTTGTTCTAGGTAAAGCGAACGTCAAGTGTGCGTAGAGTCGTATCAGTGGCAGATAGGACTTGAGAGAGTATTTGTTCTACCTTTAGCTCCTCGTTGGGTTCGACACTCTTACTTATCGAAAGAGGCTACAACTATCCCGTATACTTGCGGGTCATCACTTACCACGGATCCGAAGAACAAGGCGGTTGAGCTTGTTCTGGTAAGGAATACACCCCCGCATAATTAGCTCCATATGGTTGCATTCTAATTAATGAAGCCAAATTTCTAAATGGTTCATGTTCCTTCCGCAGGAAACTGAAAGCAGTCGCGCGGGGTCTTAGAGCTCCCCGTCTGCCCCTTGGGACACCACTTTAAATAGCGCGTTGAACGTAGTGAAAAACAAGGATAAGTTCAGTAAGCTGTCGTCAGCTGGTCGTGTGGCCGGCAAAGGCTTGTCCACGAAATGGTCAGAATACTATAAGGTTGGGCGAAAGGAGAGAAAGACCAGCTCGGAAAGCCAGGAGCGCAAGGTTAAAGAACGCAAGGCACAAGTGGCGCAGATTCCAGAGATGGTCCAAGAGCAAGTGCGAGACCAACTGGGAGCGACGATCACCGCCATTATGCCTACCTTGCTTGAGGGGCTGCACGCGTGGATTGCGGGAGGCCAATAGGGGCCGCCCCGATTCCCAACTTCACGGGCAGCAACTCGCACAACGCGTCGACGCCATTGGTGTCTCCAGCGGAGGCGGCATTGGTGTCTCCGGCGCCGGCGCCGGCATTGGAGCTTAATGCACCTGGGTGTGGGAAGAATATGCCGGCCGGCACCTCGGCAGCAAGCGGCCCCTCCGTCACTTAACTGCCAGCAATTGGCGGTGCCTCGACATTAGCCGAGCTCGACGCCATCACGGTAACTAAGCCTCGGCCGATGACTTCATCTCCTTGCCTTTGACTAGGCATCCCTGACGCCCTACATGTTTTCGCAGGGTGACGCCGACGTTCCATGCACTCTCCTGCACGTCGTGGACGGCGAGTTGATCGATGTTGCCAAGGCCAAAATCGTTCAACTGGGCAACCATGTGTTCCACGGTAATCCGATGCCACCCACCGTGTATAGGGTTCAACTGGTTCGGGTGCTGCGGGGCTACGACGACTTGTTACCTCCGTTTCGACCCCCTAGGGCCGACGAAGATGATGTGATGACCCTCGGCGCCTGCTTAAGCTGGCCCCTACTTTGGCCGAAGAGCCAGATTCGTTTGGGGGCGGGGGACACCACCCCACAGACAACACCGCCAGTCGTGCCGGCGCCAAGCCATGGCAAGACCGCCGCAACGCTACCGCCGTCAGCTGATCCAGACATGCATATGGCATAGGATCCAGACGATGACGATGGTACATTTTCCAACGTCGATAAGTACTTCAACGAACATGGGTACGATGACGAATTCTTGGGGCCTCCTTCTCAAGAACCCAACCCTGCGAAAGACGATCGCAATATAGCTGGTACCGCGGAGAAACCCAATTGCAACAGGCGTCGTCTGGCGTTCATTTCTCATGAGACGCCTCCAGCTGCCACCTTCACCCAGACTCAAATAGCCGAGGTGCAAAATATTATCAGGCCCAACACACTCAAGAAGGCGGCCTCTGAGCAGAACTCGATCCCATTACAACAGAAGAAGCAGAAGGGAAGGAAAAGAAAAAATAACAAGGGTGCGAGCCAACCGGCACCGAGTATGAGCCGTGCTCAGGACAGTCCACCAATATCTAAGGATATCTCGAGGATGGTGCATGTGGCGGGTAGGCCGATGCTACCAACTAATCTGCTCAATGCTGCAACCGGTGCTATGCGGAGTCTGCATGACTGTGTTTTTTCTATGGAGAAGCGGCATCTCTTCGATAATGATGTGGTATACCCGGTTTTCGCGGCCAAGGTGCCAGAGGGCAAGGGCTTTGTCGATAGCACCATCGGGCGTATGATCGTCCTGCGGGTTGATGACATCTATGCTATGTTTAACCTCCATCTGCTGCACTACACCTTCATTCGGCTATTTTCCCTCAGTATGGAGATGTGGATCATTAGATACAAGACTCCGGACACTGTGATAGTTGATGACCCACAAGTGTAGGGGATCTATCATAGTCCTTTCGATAAGTAAGAGTGTCGAACCCAACAAGGAGCAGAAGGAAATGATAAGCGGTTTTCAGTAAGGTTTTCTCTGCAAGCACCGAAATAGTAGATGATAGATAGTTTTGTGATAAGATAAATAGCAACGAGCAAGAAGTAAATAAAGTAAATAAAGTGCAGCAAGGTGGCCCAATCCTTTAAGTAGCAAAGTATAAGCCTGGACAAAATCTAATAATGAGGAAGGAGCTCCCGAGGACACATTGAGAATTATCGTCAAGCTAGTTTCATCACGTTCATAAGATTCGCGTTCGGTACTTTGATAATTTGATATATGTGTGGACCGGCACTTGGGTACTGCCCTAACATGGACAAGCATCCCAATTATGAATAACCCCTATTGCAAGCGTCCGCAACTACAGAAAGGAGTATTAAGTTAAACCTAACCACAGCATTAAACATATGGGTCCATATCAACCCCTAACGAAGCAACGCATAAACTAGGGTTTAAGCTTCTGTCACTCTAGCAACCCATCATCTACTTATTACTTCCCTATGCCTTCCTCTAGGCCCAAATAATGGTGAAGTGTCATGTAGTCGATGTTCACATAACACCACTAGAGGAGAGACAACATACATCTCCTCAAAATATCAAACGAATACCAAATTCACATGACTACTAATAGCAAGACTTCACCCATGTCCTTAGGAACAAACGTAACTACTCATAGAGCATATTCATGTTCATAATCAGAGGGGTAATAATATGCATAAAGGATCTGAACAAATGATCTTCCACCAAGTAAACCAATTAGTATCGACTACAATGAGTAATCAACACTACTAGCAACCCACAAGTACCAATTTGTGGTTTTGATACAAGATTGGATACAAGAGATGAACTAGGGTTTTGAGATGAGATGGTGCTGGTGAAGATGTTGATGGATATTGACCCCCTCCCGATGAGAGGATCGTTGGTGATGACGTTGGTGATGATTTCCCCCTCCCGAAGGGAAGTGTCCCCGGCAGAACAGCTCCGCCAGAGCCCTAGATTGATTCTGCCAAAGTTCCACCTCGTGGCGGCGGAGTTTCATCCCGTAAGCTTGCCCACATTTTTTTCCAGGACAAAACCCTTCATATAGCAGAAGATGGACGCCGGGGGCCCACCAGGGGCCCAGGAGATAGGGGGCGCGCCCTAGGGGGGGCGCCACCTGTCTCCTGGACAAGGTGTGGGCCCCCTGGCCTATTTCTTTTGCTCATAATTCCTTAATAAGTCCAAAAAGTTGTTTCGTGGACCCTCAGGTCTTTTGGAGTTGTGCAGAATAGGTTTCCAACATTTGCTCCTTTTCCAGCCAGAATTACAGCTGCCGGCATTCCCCCTCTTCATGGTAAACCTTGTAAAATAAGAGAGAATAGCCATAAGTATTGATATATAATGTGTAATAACAGCCCATAATGCAATAAATATTGATATAAAAGCATGATGCAAAATGGACGTATCAACTCCCCCAAGCTTAGACCTCGCTTGTTCTCAAGCGGAAGCCGAAATCGAAAAATATGTCCGCATTTTAGGGATAGAGGTGTCGATAAAAATAAAATACGGACATGAGGGCATCATGATCATTCTAATAACAGCAACATATATGGATTTTTTCATATGATTTCCTATGTTCAAGTATTAAGCAATTCAAGTGTCAAGTATGGTTCAGAAACTTCATTGGGAACTAACAAACTATAATCTCAGTCATTGAAGCAATTGCAATTTATCGTAACATCAGAAAGAGTCAACAATAGAGCTTTTCAGCAAGCTCACATACTCAACTATCTCGTAGTCTCCCATAATTGTTAACACTCACGCAATACTTGTGGTTATAGAGTTTCAGCCGGACACTGAGAAAGATAGGGGCTTATTGTGTTGCCTCCCAACGTATTCACCTTTAGGTGATGTCAACAATAATAGCCTATGCCAACTTACATCCAATTGGATATATATATCATGATCTTTCAAACACGAAGACCTTGCCAAAGGATAAAATGAAAAAGGGAAAGGTGAGGATCACCTTGACTCAAGCATAAAGTAAAATATAGGCCCTTCGCAGAGGGAAGCAGAGGTTGTCATGCGCTTTTACGGTTGGATACACAAAATCTTAATGCAAAAGAATATCACTTTATATTGCCCCTTGTATGTGGACCTTTATTATGCAATCCGTCGCTTTTATTACTTCCACAACAAGTTCGTACAAAGCTTATTTTCTCTGCACTAATAAGTCATGAATATTTAGAGAGCAATTTTTATTGCTTGCACCGATGACAACTTACTTGAAGGATCTTACTCAATCCGAAGGTAGGTATGGTGGACTCTCATGGCAAAACTGGGTTTGAGGATATTTGGAAGCACAAGTAGTATCTCTACTTAGTGCAAGGAATTTTGGCTAGCATGAGGGGGAAAGGCAAGCTCGACATGTTTGGAAGGTCAATGACAATATACTTTAACTGATATGTCGGAAAACATAAACCATTATGTTGTCTTCCTTGTCCAACGTCAACTCTTTTAGCATGTCATACTTAATGAGTGCTTCACAATCATAAAAGATGTCCAAGATTATATATCTATATGTGAACCCCTCTTTCCTTATCACTTCGTATTAATTGCAACGATGACCAAGGCTACGTTCATCAACTCTCAACAATTTTTATGCCTCATACTTTCTATGTGTGAAGTTATCACTATCCATAAGATCAATATGAACTCTTTTGTTCTTTCTACTTTCTCAAGATCATAGCAACATAGCAAAGCCCTTGACTCAACACTAATCTTTATTATAGATAGCACACGGACTCGATTACATAAAGAGATCACAACGAAAAACTCAAAACTACTTGATATCAAAACTTTGAACTAAAAGATCAAGATACAACTAAAAGGATCGAACTAAATAAAGCTGTAAAGATAGGAGTGTGATGGTGATACGATTACCGGGGATCCTAAGCTTGGCAGTTGCCAAGGGGAGTGCCCATACCCATATGGTTATTTCTTCGCAGGTGATGGAGGTGGTGATGATGACGGTGGATAATCGCACATCGAACGTAAAAGCTCCTGCAACTTGCGGATAATGCCCTTGAGCCCAGCAATATGATCCTTCAACAAAGTATTCTCCTGTGTGAGTTACTTGTTCTGTATGCGGGATAACTCAATCATCTTGAAAGCTTCCATCTCTGTTCGAGTGAAAAGGTTAGGTAAAGATTGAGGGATGTCTTCTTCTTTCACCACCGGAGCTTGAACCTCCATGGGCTTCTTGATCCCTTCATCCTTGTTGATCTTTTCTGGTTCCTCTCTTTTCAACTCTATCTTCAATAGCCAAGCATCCTTGTCTTCGTTGTTGGAGGAGGGAGAAGTCATGGTGCTCTAAATCTGCAAAGGAAACAGCTCGAAACGAAAATAGAGGATAATTGCGTGATACAGTGGTCAAAACCTTCGGGAGTATATATAATGAATTTTTACCGACCAAAATACGTAACATACAAGAAAACGGAGTCCGCGAGGCACACGAGGTGCCCACGAGACAGGAGGGCGCGCCCTACAGGGGGGGCGCGGCCTCCTCTCTCGTGGGAGCCTCGTATCCCTTTCGGACTACTTCTTTCTTCCTAAAATTCTTAAATAATCCAAAACTGATAAAATTTGCCATTAGAGTTGTTTTGGAGTCGGTTTACTTGCCGTACCACGTACCTATGCCTTTTCGGAGTCTGGAACGTTCTGGATAGTGTCTCTTATGTATTCTTCAGGGGTTATGGTTTTAATAATATTAGTTTCAACATTGATAGGATTACCTGAAATATAATGTTTAATTGTTTGACCATTTACCACCCTCGGATTTGTGCCTTCGAAGTTGTTGATTTTTATAGCACCAGAACGATAGACCTCCTCGATAACGTAGGGACCTTCCCATTTTGAGAGAAGTTTTCCTGCAAAAAAAAAATCTTAAACGAGAGTTGAATAATAACACATAATCTCCTACATTAAACTCACGCTTTTGTATCCTCTTATCATGCCAGCGTTTGACTTTTTCTTTGAAAAGCTTGGCATTCTCATAAGCTTGGGTTCTCCATTCATCAAGTGAGCTAATATCAAACAACCTCTTCTCACTGGCAAGTTTGAAGTCATAATTGAGCTCTTTAATAGCCCAATATGCTTTATGTTTAAGTTCAAGAGGTAAATGACATGCTTTTCCATAAACGATCTTATATGGAGACATACCCATAGGATTTTTGTATGCAGTTTTATAGGCCCATAATGCATCATCAAGTTTTTTGGACCAATTCTTTCTAGATCTATTCACAGTATTTGAGCTCTCTATTGCTCAACTCTACTTGACCACTAGACTGTGGGTGATAAGGAGATGTGATTCTATGATTGACATCATACTTAGCAAGCATCTTACGGAAAGCACCATGAATAAAGTGTGAACCACCATCAGTCATAAGATATCTAGGGACTCCAAACCTCGGAAAAATAACTTCTTTAAGCATTTTAATAGAAGTGTTATGATCAGCACTACTAGTTGGAATAGCTTCTACCCACTTAGTAACGTAATCAACAGCAACTAAAAATATGTGTATAACCATTGGAGGCAGGAAAAGGTCCCATATAATCAAATCCCCAAACGCCAAACGGTTCAATAACAAGAGAATAATTCATAGGCATTTCTTGACGTCTACTAATGTTACCTATTCGTTGACATTCATCACAAGATAAGACAAACTTACGAGCATCTTTGAAGAGAGTAGGCCAATACAAACCAGATTGTAGTACCTTGTGTGCAGTTCTATCTCCAGCGTGGTGTCCTCCATAAGATTCAGAGTGACATTTGCGTAGGATTTGTTCCTGTTCATGCTCAGGCACACAACGTCTAATAATACCATCCACTCCTTCCTTATAAAGGTGTGGATCATTCCAGAAGTAATGTCTTAAATCATAAAAGAACTTTTTCTTTTGATAGTATGTGAAACTAGGCGGTATATATTTAGCAACAATGTAATTAGCATAATCAGCATACCAAGGAGCAGTATGAGAAGCATTGACAACCGCTAATTTTTCATCAGGAAAACTATCATTAATAGGCAGTGGGTCATCAAGAACATTCTCTAACCTAGACAAGTTGTCTACAACGGGGTTCTCAGCTCCCTTTCTATCAATAATATGCAAGTCAAATTCTTGGAGCAAGAGAACCCATCTAATGAGTCTAGGCTTAGCATCTTTCTTTTCCATAAGATAGTCTGACATCAACTAGGCGTATCAACGGGCTATGGAGATGCCCATTAATAGATATCAATGTGAGTGAGTAGGGATTGCCATGCAACGGATGCACTAGAGCTATAAACATATGAAAGCTCAACAAAAGAAACTAAGTGGGTGTGCATCCAACTTGCTTGTTCACGAAGACCTAGGGCACTTTTGAGGAAGCCCATCATTGGAATATACAAGCCAAGTTCTATAATGAAAAATTCCCACTAGTATATGAAAGTGACAACTTATGAGACTCTCTATCGTGAAGATCACGGTGCTACTTTGAAGCACAAGTGTGGAAAAGGAGATAGTAGCATTGTCCCTTCTCTCTTTTTCTCTCATTTTTTTCCTTTTCTCTTTTTTTTCTTTGGGCCTTTTCTCTCTTTTTTCATGGCCTCTTTTTTTTCTTTTTGTAAAGTCCGAAGTCTCATCCCGACTTGTGGGGGAATCATAGCCTCCATCATCCTTTCCTCGCTGGGACAATGCTCTAATAATGATGATCATCACACTTTTATTTTTCTTCCAACTCAACAATTACAACTCGATACTTAGAACAAAATATGACTCTATATGAATGCCTCCGGCGGTGTACCGGGATATGCAATGAATCAAGAGCGACATGTATGAAAATTATGAAGGTGGCCTTGCCACAAATACAATGTCAACTACATGTTCATGCAAAAAGCAATATGACAAAAGTAATGTGTGTCATATGAATAGTATGGTGGAAAGTTGCATGGCAATATATCTCGGAATGGCTATGGTAATGCCATAATAGGTAGGTATGGTGGTTGTTTTGAGGAAGGTATATGGTGGGTGTATGGTACCGGCGAAATTTGCCTGGCACAAGAGAGGCTAGCAATAATGGAAGGGTGAAAGGGTGCGTATAATCCATGGACTCAACATTAATCAAAAGAACTCATGCACTTGTTGCAAAAATTTAGAACTCATCAAAAACCAAAGCACTACGCGCATGCTCCTAGGGGGATAGATTGGTAGGAAAAGACCATCGCTCGTCCCTGGCCGCCAATCATAAGGAAGACAATCAATAAATAAAATTGTGCTCCAACTTCATCACAAAGCGGTTCACCATACGTGCATGCTACGGGAATCACAAACTTCAACACAAGCATTCTTTAAATTCATAATCACCCAACTAGCATCACTTTGATATTATCACCTCCATATCTCAAAACAATTATCAAGCATCAAACTTATCTTAGTACTCAACACACTCAAAAGAAATTTCACATATCTTGAATACCAAGTATATTAATGTTAAGCAAATTACCATGCTACTTAAGACTCTCAAAATAATATAAGTGAAGCATGAGAGACTAGCAATTTCTACAAAATATAATCTCCGCCGTGCTCTAAAAGATATAAGTGAAGCACTAGAGCAAACGACAAACTACTCCAACAAGATATAAGTGAAGATCAATGAATAGCTAAATAATTATGCAACTAACTGAAGGCTCTCTCTCATTAAAGGATTTCAGAGCTTGAATGTGTTGAAGGTGTCTTTGAGGTTTTCTTCCTTCTTGAATGTGTTGTTGTAGAAGAACGGTTATAAGTGTTCATTTCATTTATTTGGTAATGGTTTAGTCGTAATTGCCTTTGTTCTATACTCTCCTTAATAATTTGTGCCTCCATTTCATAATGTAGTACACCTTCGTCAGTGGTATAACTTTTGCTCCCGCTGCAGTCGTCCATGTTGGTAAAATTCATGGTTAACTTAAATCACGAAAAGCGTGGGCACATTACATTATGAAATCGAGGGACTAATAAATATGATTGTGTCAATCACGATGATCCATAGGCCGAAGGCTTAACCTTATTTAAAAAGTCCTATGATAGGGCCCTTCTGGCCTATTGTTGCAGTAATTCTACAGGCACGTTGGGATTACGGGAGTTTTACAGGGTTAGCTAATGTGTGCTAATGTGTACCCTTGTAAATATTATTCGTAACTCTAGCATTTTTATATTGTTGGGAGTAAATACAATGAGTATAAATACAAAAATATAACCATAAATCTTGGTTGATGTCTTTACTATGTGGTGTGAGAAACATAATTACCGGGCGGTAACCGAATCTACCGCTCGGTGGCCAAAACCTTGCTTGTACCACTCTCCGTGATATCTAATAAAGGCAGATGTGTATCAATCATTGGATCCCATATATAGACGTGTAGCTCCTCCTAGTGAATTGATATCAAACTTTGAACATATTCCATTTATCTCCAATCAAGGAATGTCTAAAACTCAAATTTAGATGCACAAGGAAGGGCACTACTCCTCATGGAGGGTTATCTCCCCTAGAAAGGGGCCACGTAGTGATTCCTAAATAATCACCATAATGGAACCCCGCCGGAAAAAGTAATGCTTGACTTGCATAAAGAAGAGTCAGTAGGTTTCACTAGATCTTATGATAGACATTTCGAGTCACGGTTTTTAATTTCTAGCAACTCTTGCCACAACATGCCTCACTTAGCAATTTAAAACTCAACTATTTTAGAAGCCAAATCGTTTGAACCACATGGTCCTCCACCTCTAACCATTCATGGTCTTTTGCTCTAGAAATAATTGTCCACTTAGCAAACTGGTATTTCAGTTCATGTTCATCATTCTGCCAAAAGAATCTAAAGAAATAATCTATTTTTTTACTTCAAAACATTGTTATCTCAATGAACAATATCATGGACACATCAATAAGCTCATGACCATATCATTTATTGAGAATTTGAGACAAATCTCCCCCGTAATACCATAGTTTTCTTTAAAGCAACTTAGTGTTTTTTCCTCAAAACAGACATCGACTCCCTTCCATTCATAACCCAGGAGCTTGTGGTGATGAATCGGAGTACCAAAGAAACGAAATTTAAAGACTTCATGCCGCACACAGCCAAAAAAACCATTGTCCA
This sequence comes from Triticum aestivum, assembly GCF_018294505.1. Lineage (NCBI taxonomy): Eukaryota > Viridiplantae > Streptophyta > Magnoliopsida > Poales > Poaceae > Triticum > Triticum aestivum. The sequence continues at coordinate 14,947,630 of NC_057807.1, forward strand.
AGTTATTCATTGTACCAATGAGTAAATAACTTGGCTGCATGTATGTTCAAAGTCTACCTTAAAATTCAACGAATCGAGCTCCTTCTGGAGGAGTTCTTGAATATTTTCATATGCTGGACCACCGCAGTAAGGCAGAAACCCGCATTTGAGTGGGAAGATTAACATTGTGTGCCCCTATTCCTTTTATATTGGTACCAACCATGGTAAAAATAATAATTAGAACTAAAATGGACAAGAAAATATTGGTGGTAAGGATGAATTTGCATCACCTCCTCCCTTATAGGCAGCAAGGTGATAATGCAAATTGTAATTGAAGAAGGAAGTTGTCCCTTGGTGGAAATAAACTAATAGGTCAAAAAGGTCCATTTAAATTACATGACAAAGTATGTAGATAACTCAGGTGGAATCCATTTGGACTGGTTAGTGTGTTCTATTTGGAAAATGACATCTTTAAGGTATGGGTACGACAACTCTTGTAATACTAGAAAATACCCCACACGTTGCAGCGGGATGGTAGTGTAATTAACAATTTGAAAGAGAGGGGCACACGGTAACAGAAAAAGGAATAAGAAAACAAAAATAAGAAATATTTTGCAGCAGAAGATGGCTTGGATTTAATGTGTAACTCTGAAATCAATTTACTTAGTACGATCAGTTCTCTAACCAAATTTGGAGAGGATCTTACCATCATCTCAATGGAAAGAAGACAATACATATGATGTGCTACTAATAAAGAAGTAGCAATTAATAATGGCATATAAATTATATGTGTGCACCTTGAATGAACTCAAATTGCTAAAGCTTCTTCGGTATGTGACTTTGCTGAAGTTAAATAGTAGACATCGTGGAAGTTTACGCTAGAAACAGTACAAAGGAAGCACGTGATTTAAAGGCCATACCTGAAGGTTGTTTCTTCCCTTTACAACAACTTGATGTGCTGCAGTTGAATCAATAGATGTTGCGAGGAGTAGGAGGAGCATGCAGGCTGAAGACAACAAGGTATCTTAGCAGTAGTGACGCAAAGCAATGACCTACTCATGTTGCCGATAAAAATCAGACTGATGATGAGTGGTGGAGATACAATAAGAGATCTGGGACATGCGCATGCCTGATCCTGTTGGGCTGCATGACACTGCAAGAGAAGGCGGGCCAAATGGCTTGATCGAGGTGGCTTTACGGTATTGCCCGCGACAACATCCTTAATGGCAGTGCGCCTCGCGACCGCGGTGCCCCCATCTGATTTGGCCGGCATGCTCGATGACATGTGGTGCTTCACTCTCTCATCACACCTCGTTGTAGTTTCTATCTCAACACTATCAATGTCCACGGCCACAGCAAAATTGGCACCATGGTCTTTTCCTTCACCAACATCAGCCTCTGAACCCCTAGGTATGTACAGTCGTACAGTCCCCACGTTGGTCTGGGTTCTATGGAAGAGAGAGAGCAAGGAAATGAAAGAAAATCATGAATCATCGTTAGGTAATGAAGTTGTTGCTATGTGTTAGAAGAATTCATGTGAGAAGGATATGTTATGAGGCAATGAAGTGATGCCTTCAACTGTTATTCCTAGACTTGCTTCATGGAGAAGTTGAATATCAATAAGATAGTGTGGATGTGAACAACCAACCGTTTATGCCGCTTATTTTTGCATCGAGTAGACAATGGACTCATGGTTAGTAAGCAAAAGAAAAAAAATGAAAACATAAGTGATGACACGACATCACGGTAGAGAAGAGGAATTTGGTAGTTTAATTGCATGCTTGCTGATATGGCTGGATATCTGAGTTGGCATGTGTGCATGTCAAGATAAATAAAGTAGTGGGGATGACTCTCTCCTCGCGTGTTGCTGCGGTAATTTTGTTAAAAAATGTGTAAGGAGTTGCTAAAAATAACTAAATCTAACGAAAAGAAAGTATAAACTTGAAAATCAACAAAAAAACTAAAAATAGAATAAAAACTTTTGAATTACAGTTAAAAATGTCATTTCAAACAAAAATATGAATATGACTAACTTGAATAGATGATGTGCTAGCATTACATGCAGAGACTAATATAAAAATAATTGTTATTTATAAGTTAAAAGCATGACTCGCTTATGTTGCAGATTTTGCATGGCTTAGTGGGAGAAAAGATTTAAATGCATTGCTTAGTGAATGTTGAGTTAGACACAAATACATGACTCCCTTATGTGGCTGATTTTGCATGATGAAAGAAAAAACTTAAATCCATTGGTCAGTGGGAAATTGAAGTGGACACTTTCCATATTGAGAGAACTAGGACCAACTTCATAAGAATATAAGATACCCGTAAGTCTAGTATTTTTCCTATTGTTGGGAGTAAATACAGTGGATGTATAAATTCAAAAATAAAAATAATCTTGATAGATATCTTCACTATGCGGTCTGAGGAACGCAATTACCGGGAGGTAACCGAATCTACTGCTCGGTGGCCAACACCTTGCTTCTGACCCACTCTCGGTGCTATCTAATAATGGCAGACATATATGGTGGGATCCCATATATAGACTCATAGCTGCTACTCTTGCACACGGACTAATTAACGTAGTGGTGCCAAGTATTCCCATGTGCCGTCTCTACCCCCCATCCAGTTGCAACCTTCGCATTTTTTCCTCAGTTACTCATAGAAATGGAAGCGGTCAGAAATTCTACAACAGTATATAGCCTAGCTAAGACAACCACACGGAAATAGGGCACTACACATCGGATATTGTCTTTGGAGGCCGAGCTCCATGGAGCTCGGTTTTGAAAAATTTGAATTTTGTTGAATTTCATATTTTCTACATTTCAAAAAATTCTGAAAAAAAAACACACATATACATGAAGACCTAACACACACGTGTGTAAATTTTCAGGGCAAAATAAGTTGAAATGAGGGCTGTGCAAAAAAGAAAAATCTGAGGCTTTTTAACACATGACACTATTCATCCTCCCGGACCAGAAATTTGTCTTTTTTGTATAGGTCACATTCCAACGTTTTTCATTCTGAAATTTTACACACATAGGCATAACATACTTGTTTACTTGCACAATTTTTTTCAGATTTTTTTGAAACCGAAAAGTTTGAATTTTGATTTGTTTTCAAAAAAAGGCCTCCATGGCTCCCGGGAGCCAAACGTCCGTTCTCACTACACATCTGCTTTCTTTGTCCACGGGTAGCTGGTGTTCTAGGACGTAGCTTTCCTGGAAAATGTGGTTCCATCTATCACCACATGTAAATGTAGTTTATACCTCTTTGTTAGTTAAGCAAGCACTTGGCAGAATCTTAACTGGTTCATAGTTACCTCCCATATTTGAAGTCATGTCAGAAAGACCTTTAAAATTAGACCAATTTTGGATACATGCTAAATGACTTTAAAATTCTTGAAACACATTTCACATATTTCACCCGCTTGAAACCATTTGAATAAAATGATTTTAATCAGTTTCACAAGTTCACATTTCAGTTTAATGTTGTTTTCCACTTTCAGAACTTACATTTCACTTTCCACTGGCTTGTTTCTGATAAATCATATCTACTAAAATTGCACATGCTTGAAAGAACATATTTCACTATTTTAAAATAACTGTTTCACATTTGGAAATGATCGGTTTCACAAGTTGACATTTCAGTTCATATTATTTTTCACTTTCAGAAACTATATTTTTCACTAGCTTGATTCACAATAATCACATATATTATAATTGCACATTTTAAAAATAACATGTTTCACACTCTTGAAATAAACTGTTACACATTTTAAAATAATCTGTTTCACTTTTTTTTCCACTTTTAAAAGATGCATTTTACTTTTCACTGGCTTGGTTCACGAAAATAACATCTATTTTAATTGCATATTTGTAAAACAAGATATTTAACTCTTTTGAAATAAAATGTCACACGTTCTGAATAACCATTTTCACAAGTTGATATATCAATTTCATATTTGGGTGATAGGGTTTTTTGAAAAAGATTGTTCTCACATATTTCTAGTGAAATAGTTTTGTTTCATATTTTTCAAGTGAAATGGTTTTTTTCTCAAATGAAATGTGAAACGTCAAAATTTAAATGCGTTTGAAATGTATACAAAGTTGGTCTAGTTCTAAAGTTCTTGACGCTTGGAGTCCAAATATATAAAACGTTTCACAGACAAGTCTACTATTTAAAAGATATTGCTGATTTAAATTGTATATGACGAAATAAGGTCTACAGATTTGTTCTGGGGGTGAAGAGAGGAGAGGGCTGCATGCGTACCTTCCCAGACAAAAGGTGTACCTTGGGCCCATTAAGCTAACACCAATTTGACTAAAAAAGAAATAAGAAGCATACTACCTCTTTCTCGATTTTCTGATGGCCAAACTTTTATGGCGTTCAATTCATATAGTTTTCAACATCATCCCTCCAAATGGTATTCACACGTTATTTGGGACGTGGCTAAATGGAGTGGAGCCAAATACTGCGAGGCATATTTGGATAGAAATATGCGCATTACAATTGGCTATATAGAACTGCAGAAATGATATGGATTTTAACAGACAAACTCGTACACATTTTTTGCAGGTTATCTACAGTGGCACAACTTGGATCCATACGTGATCGTTAGTCACTCCTGCGGAAGCCAGGGAGCCCTTGGTTACTGGGTCTACCCGATGGGAGATGGTTGCTCGCGATATCTGCAACCGGTTTGGATGGCGGTCCAATAACAGGCTAGATGTTTAGTCATCTCGTCCTATTTTAGCCTGTTGCGGCATTATCTTTTTTGGTAACCTTTTCTTTAGCTCCGAGTGAGCTTGTACTAGACTGCGGACCTTGATGATACTTTGCTTAATTAAAGGGTTGCATGCATTATTCTGATGCAGAGGCTGGGGTAATCCTTCTTTAAAAAAAACTATACACCAAAGTGGGACATACATCGGCACGAATCTCAACAGAAATGAGTGCTCTCAGACGTACCGGCAGGTGACGTAATCACGCAAAATGACTTTCCTAGTGGCATGTGCCTCTACTCACCTAGAGGAGACTAGTGTAACAACCCCGGAGTGACGATGGTTGGTATAAGCTAGTTCACGCAGGTGTGGAGTCGTTGCGCAAAAATCCATGCGGACTCATGGACGACCACCCGACGGTAAGGGTAGTGGTATGTGGTGGAAATGACTGCTAGTGCCATTTCAGCCTAGCGTTGCGTACAAGCTACGGGACTACCGGAAGTCCATCTTCAACATGATGCTTAGAACATAACTGCATGTCCCGGGTGAAAACTCTTTTTCCGGACTTGATAGGTTGGGAAGAAGAGCGACAACCTTGTGTCATTACCTTGTTGAAGGCGTTGTATCCTTCCTAATGTCCTGATCTTCGGTGGTTAGTCTTGCCAAAAAGGATGAAAATCTTTGTCTTTGAGGTTTTCTTCCGGATGGGGCGACTGCGGCGCCAGGGTGCTTTCCTTCTTGAATGTGTTGCTGTAGAAGAACTGTTAGAAATGTTCATTTCATTTATCTAGTAATGGTTTAGTCGTAATTGTCCTTGTTCTGTACTCTCCTTAATAATTTCTCCCTCCATTTCATAGTGTAGTGCATCTACGTTAGTGGTATAATTTTTGCTCCCGCCGCAGTCATCCACGTTGGTTAAATTTATGGTTAATTTAAATCTCAAAAAGCGCGGGCACAATACATTGTGAAATCGAGGGAGTAATAAATATAGTTGTGTCAATCATGATGATCCATAGGCCGAAGGTTTAACCTTATTTTCAAAAAAAGTCCTATGATAGGGCCTTTCTGGCCTATTGTTGCAGTAATGCTACAGGCAAGTTGGGATTACGGGAGTTTTACAGGGTTAGCTAATGTGTGCTAATATGTACTCTTGTAAATATTATCCATAACTCCACTAGTAGAAAAGGGGGCATTGGTCCAGGCCGGGTCAGCCCATTAGTCCCGGTTCAATCCAGAACCGGGACCAATGGGGGCATTGGACCCGGTTCGTTAGCCCCGGGGGCCGGCCGGGCCACGTGGGCCATTGGTCCCGGTTCGTCTGGACCTTTTGGTCCCGGTTGGTGGGACGAACCGGGACCAATGTGCCTTGCTCCTGGCCCACCACCATTTGTCCCGGTTGGTGGCCTGAACCGAGACCAAAGGCTTCCCTTTAGTCCCGGTTCAAGCCACCAACCGGGACCAATTAATTGCCTATATATACCCCGCGAGCAGAGAACTCTCACTGCTCTGTTTTTCGTGGCCGGCGAGGAGAGAGTTTTGTGGTGCTCTAGCTCACTTCCTATGCACACGAGGTGTTCGATGGAATGCCCGAGCCACACTACTTAAGCTTTCTCCTCTCCAAGCTCCACCTCCAAGCTCCATTTTTCTCAATATTTGTCTAGGTTTAGCGGTCTGTCACATCCCGTCCCCGTCTTCACCGCCGTCGATCGCCCGCGCCGATCTCGCCGCCGGCACCACCGTGGTGAACCTCTTGTTCTTATCTTCTTTCTGAAAGGAAAAAAACTCTTACTTGTATGTTTATATAGATACTTGTATAATTTTCTTACTTTTATTATTGCATCTTATATAGTGCGATGGTTTTGGTATCCGCCCCCGTCGGCCCTCGTCCTGTCTATGATTCAGATGTGGTATATATTATCTTTTCATAACTATTGGTTCATTTATTGTTTATGACAATTATGCCGACCAACGTGACATAGATTTTATTTATCTAGGAGGTTGTTGAACCAGAAATTCCAACCGACCCTATTGTCGAGAGGTTAAATTTAGTTGAAGAAGAAAACAATTTGTTGAAGGAAAAAATTAGAAAAATTGAGGAGGAGAAGATAATATTGGAGTTGCATGTTGCGGATGTCGTTGATGATCACAAGATCAAGATGGATGCAATGTATTTGAAGATTAGAAAGATTAGAAAATATGCCATTCATACTGAGGCTTGTTATCATTATGCCGTTGGATCAGTTTTTACATTGGTTGCGATTATGATCGCATTTGTTTTCGCATTGAAATGTTTTACATAGTTTCAGTGTATGGTTTAATTAATTTAGATGCTCTGCAGAGTTTTATGTTGTTAGATGAGAACTATGTATGTACTTTGGTTTTAATGTGATGATGAACTTCTATTAATTTGGTCACTTAATTATCTATTCATGATGTTCGGTAATGATTTTTTACACACTTAATTATATATAATGCACGCAGATGAACCGGCAATGGATGTACGGTTCAAGACACACCTTTAAGTACATTAAGGGCGTGCATGATTTTCTCGAAGTGGCTGAGGCAAACAAGCAAAATGGTTTTATGTGTTGTCCATGCCTTATATGTGGGAATACGAAGTCTTACTCTGACCGGAAAATCCTCCATACCCACCTGCTTTACAAGGGTTTCATGCCACACTATAATGTTTGGACAAGGCACGGAGAAATAGGGGTTATGATGGAAGACGGAGAAGAAGAAGAGTACGATGACAACTATGTGCCTCCTGAATACGGTGATGCTACTGAAGATCAAGAGGAACCATACGATGTGCACGATGATGCTGCAACGGGCGAAGCTGCTGAAGATCAAGAGGAACCAGACGATGTGCCCGATGATGATGATCTCCGTCGGGTCATTGTCGATGCAAGGACGCAATGCGAAAGTCAAAAGGAGAAGCTGAAGTTCGACCGCATGTTAGAGGACCACAAAAAAGGATTGTACCCCAATTGCGAAGATGGCAACACAAAGCTCGGTACCGTACTGGAATTGCTGCAGCGGAAGGCAGAGAATGCTGTGCCTAACAAAGGATTTGAGAAGCTACTGAAAATATTGAAGAAGAAGCTTCCAAAGGATAATGAATTGCCCGACAGTACATACGCAGCAAAGAAGGTCGTATGCCCTCTAGGATTGGAGGTGCAGAAGATACGTGCATGCCCTAATGACTGCATCCTCTTCCACGGTGCGTACAAGGATCTGAACGCATGCCCGGTATGCGGTGCATTACGGTATAAGATCAGACGAGATGACCCTGGTGATGTTGATGGTGAGCCCCCCAGGAAGAGGGTTCCTGCGAAGGATACTACGTGTGCGAGTTCATCCACACCGCGACTTTGAAAAACAAGCGGGGCTACTCTAGAAGACAATATGAAGTGCGTAAGCAATAATATTCACAGTTTCATTTTATTCCACCATCATTTCTGTTGAGTTTCATTCATATATATGTATTAATTAACCCCCTTCTTCAAATTAGACGTGGCAGATGCGGGATGAACTCCTAGAACCAGATCGCATGAAAGCAATTCAAGAGGAATTGGCGGGATTCTTTCTTGACCACGTCATCAGTAAAGCCGGAGAATACCATGTGGAAATTGATTTCAAATGCTAGGGGTTTGTAATTAAGAGATCTTATACATATTGTACATGTATGTAGCCAGTAGCGTCGGATACATGATACGAAAACTTGTTGTTCGACCAATCTCTCGGAGAAGAGGTCGATCGATCACTTCTCTCGGTATGCATGACGAACTTCTGTAATGAATGGTTCTCTCGATCACTTATGTATATATAGTACGTAGCGTCGACCAAGCACGGACATAAGAGAGGACACTTCTCTCTATTAATTAGCTAGCTAACACAATATATCAAACACCTAAATTAACCCCCCAAAACCCACAACCTCCCCTCCTTTCAATAAAAAACAAAAACCCCAGTCACTGGAATGCTGACGCGTGGATGCCTTTTGGTCCCGGTTGGAGCCACCAACCGGGACCAAAGGTCCCCTCACTGGACTCGGCGCACAGGACCACGTGGAGGCACATTGGTCCCGGTTCTGGTTTGAACCGGGACTAATGGGTGGAGGTATTAGTAACGGCCCATTAGTCCCGGTTCATGAACCGGGACTAAAGGCCCTTATGAACCGGGACTATTAGGTATTTTTCTACTAGTGCTCTAGCATTATTTTTCTATTGTTGGGAGTAAATACAATGACTATAAATACAAAAATATAAAAAAATCTTGGTAGTTGTCTTTACTATGAGGTGCGAGAAACGCAATTACCGGGCGGTAACCGAATCTACCGCTCGGTGGCCAAAACCTTACTTGTACCACTCTCCGTGCTATCTAATAAAGGCAGATGTGTATCATTGGCTCCCATATATAGACGCGTAGCTCCTCCTGTACACCGACTAATTCACTTGTGTTCCCAGGTATTCCCTTGTGTTGACTTTGCCTCCCATAGTCCCATCCAGTTGCACCCTCTGCGTTTTTACCTCAAAATTACACATAGAAATGGAAGGTGTCGGAAATTTTCCAACAGTATATATCACCGCTGTGACAACCTCATTGAAATCTGCTACTTCACATCTGCCTTATTGGAAAATGTGCTTCGATCTATCACCACTAAATGCAGTTTATACAAGTGCATGCTCTTTGTTACTTAGGCAAGCTAGTGACTGAATCTCAAATTCTTAATAGTTACCTCCCACATATGAGTTGATGATTAGTCTACCAGCGGCCTGTCGTGCTCGCAAGATGACCCCAAAACGGTACCGTACGTACGTACTTGCTTTAAATATTAACCGGTGATACATATTAGTCCATGATGCCAACATATTTGCCTGCTCGAAGTAGCCAAAAAATAAGAAGAAAAAAGAAAAAAGAAATATAAATCACACAAAAAGCATTGCTGTAGCCATTTGCCGTCTCCACCCTCCTCAGCCTCAATCTTGTCACAAACCTCGAAGGCGGATGTTGGACCATCATTTTAAAACTAGTCACAATGGATAGTAATTTAGACTAGTAACATGCATATGTTAGTAGTCTATCTTACTGCATCTATAGTGGGGAGTAACACTTCATTTATTAGGTTGTAGACTCATTTTGTCTTGGTATGTGTGATATTACAGTAACTAGCTATGTTATCACATGCCCCTCTTTCTTCATTAATTACTCATCACATCATCTGTTTTGCCAAGAGATGTGCGGGCAGTCTAAGGCAGAAACCTCGTTTGATTGGGAAGCTTGACATTGTGCACCTCAATTCTTTTTCTCTTGGTACCCACCATGGTAAAGCATAAACCAACATGCAGGTGAAAATATGGATGGTACTGATGAATTTGCAACCCTCCTCCCTCTTAGACAATGTTAGAGTTGTGCCGAATATTGTGTAAAAGGGAGGTTACAGTTGGACTATGAGTTGTATTGTGTTTACATAGGATATGGAGTCGTGTCCTAATAGGACACTTGTATCCTAGGCCTCTCTCATATAGCGGGGGAAGACACACGATGTAACCTATGCCAACATAATAGCACAGACGCGCAAGGGGGAGCCGGCGGCGTGTGCCGGCGCCCGGGTGGTCGGGTGCGGTATTGTGACGGTATCACGGGGAGGAGCGCCCGTAGTCAAGCCCCGGGGATGTAGCCATATCGGTGAACCTCGTTAACAAATCTCGGTGCCGTGCTCGTGTGATTGCTTGGTCCTCGGATGATCAACGGTATGCCTCGGATTTATTCTAACAAGTGGTATTAGAGCTAGGTTGTCCGGAGGTGGATTGTTGATTTAGAGGAAGATCGTCGTTGAGTTCGTCGTGGAGACGACGTGTGAAAGAATCAGTCTTCATGGCCGAAGCTACAGCTCGGAAGAGGATAAGTTTTTTCCGTGCAAGTCGTCTTGTACCACGATCGAGTTATCTGTGGGATCTCGGCGAATCGGAAGCATCGTGGTGGAAGAATCTTGATCGGCAGGTGCAGCGCGCGCGAGGCGAGCAGGCGCACACAGTGCGGGCTGGCCCAGGCGGGGCTGGCTCGTGCACGCGGCCCAGACATGGAAAAACTGGCTGTGCGTTAGGCACGCTGCGCGGAAGGGCTGCAGTGCAGATCCGATCGAATCAAACCGGATTTGTTTTGGACAAAAAGTGGACCGAGTCCTCACATGATACGACGAGATGTAGCAGATCAAATCGGCAAGAGGAATATCCATTGATATGCATCCATCGGGAGAGGCATTGACAAGGCAATTGCTAGTATTGGAGTTGTGCCTGGAGCGGTAACACGTGAAGATCAAGATTAGTTGGATTTTGCTAGTAGTACACGAAGGTTTTGTTTGTGCACTTGGGGATCACCGGAAGAATGCTCGATTATTTTTTCGCAGGGTCAGCCATACAAAGAATCATGGCGCCATCGAGTACCAGGTTTGAGGTGGAGAAGTTCGACGGGACTGAAAACCTTGGGTTATGGCAGACAAGGGCGAAAATTTGTTGGCATTACAGTGATGCTTGAAGGCGTTGCAGGAAGTAAGGTCAGCTAAGATGGAATTATTATGTGATGGAGTGAAATTCGCGGAAGACGATTTGGGAGCCTTGAGCGTGTCATACAGTCGAACGAGTTCGGCTGGGTCGGACTGGGCAGTCTGACGGGATCGACGTAAGTCGGTTGGTACAGAAGACACTGGTGGGATCGGCAACGACGATGTAGGAGCGTGATGCTTATGATGACCGACTTCTGGGCGTGGAAACACGTGGTGCACATGTCCAAGGCTTGTGCAGCATCGACAAGACTATGGCGCGGGATTGATTCAAGGTGGTGTATACATGGAGCTTGAAGTCGATGAGGCGCAGGGGTGGATTGATCATCTACCATGGAGTCATGTTGAAGGTGGAGCTGGATTGAGGGGCTACGATGTAAGGATACAGAGAATCGAAGCTTATTTCAGCGGGAAAAGCGAGTGACACGCAATTCGGACTGGAACCCAGTGGTCTGATGGAAACGTGAAACTCGTCATCGGTCGGTGATGATCGGTGGTGCTCTGCAGTGGGGCTTGAGTGGTGTGGTTTCGTGACCCTTGAGACTCGACCGGGACAGCGGAGGCTCGACGCGGTAATAGCGACGAGGCGTGCGGTATGCACGGGACATGGAGACAGGCCAGGGCTCTGGTGGTCATACATGTGGTGAGACAACTGCGAATTTGACTCAGGATGACTACAAGCAACGGTGAAATTCCTTCATATTTTAGACAGTCGGTCAAGAAAGGAGCGGTGATGTTGAGTTCAGGTAATTCTTTGTGTGACACCCAATATGTGAGTTGTTCACTTTCACGCAGGTCAGTGATCAGTGTGTGATGGCGTTGGACTGATGCTCTACAAGTTGGGAGCACAAACTAGAGTAACAAGGAACTTAATTTTGCTCGAGTGTTGACTGTGGTCAAGAAAATGAGGGACTACAAGTTGCAGGTGGAGTCATATGAAGTCTTTGGAGTAGCAGCGGTACTCATGGGATAAGCTCAAGTCCAATGTGCATGGAAGTTTGACGCATTGACGAATTCAAGGTGATGGAGAATATTCGCCAAGATGGAGTTTGTTAGAGTTGTGTCGAATATTGTGTACAAGGTAGGTTACAGTTGGAATATGAGTTGTATTGTGCTTACATAGAATATGGAGCCGTGTCCTAATAGGACACTTGTATCATATGCCTCTCTTATATAGCGGAGGTAGACACACGATGTAACCTATGCCAACATAATAGCACAGGCGCGCAAGGGGGAGCCGGCGGCGTGTGCCGGCGCCCGGGTGGCCGGGTGCGGTATTGTGACGGTGTCACGGGGAGGAGCGCCCGTAGTCAAGCCTCGGGGATGTAGCCATATCGGTGAACCTCGTTAACAAACCTCGGTGTCGTGCTCGTGTGATTGCTTGGTCCTCGAATGATCAACGGAATGCCTTGAATTTATTCTAACAGAAAGTAGTAGAAATTTGAAAATTAAAGAAACACCATTTTTCTTTCTTGGTAAATGTCTTTACTATGGGGTCTGTCTGACCGACTCTCCGTGCTATGTAATAATGGCAGACATGTATTGTGGGATACCATATATAGACTCATAGCTCTCCTCTTGCACGCCGCCTAATTAACGTAGTGGTGCCAATCAGTCCCATGTGTCGTCTCTGTTTCGCATCGAGTTGCACTCTTCACATATTTTTTCTCTCAGTTTCTCATAGAAATGGAAGTTATCGGAAATTTCCCAAACACTATATAGCCCAACTAAGGCAATTATTTATGGCTTTATTTATAAAATCAGACGTATGTCTTTTCTCTAATAAAAAACTAAGGCAATTATAGGGAAATGTGACATTTCACATCTGCCTCTTCTATATCTACGGGCAGGTTTGATGTCTCTGTCTAGCAGGTAGGCTTCGTGGAAAATGTGCTGAAATCTATCACCACATATGAATGCATGTTCATTGTAGTTAAGCAAGCACTTGACTTAATCTCAACTTGTTCGTAGCTACCTACCTCCCACATAAGCGTTTTGATGATTAGTCTATATCAGCAGCAGTCATGCTGACAAGATGACCTCGAGTCCACGACATTGTATTGTATAATCGTACGTACTTAATTTAAATATTAACCTGTGATACATATAAGTTGATGATGCAAATATATATGCCATCTCTCTGCAGCAAAAAATAAGAAGAAAAAGTCAAATACAATACTCCTTCGGTTCGGAATATACATCTAGATACATTCATTTCCGAGACAAGTAATTCCGAACGGAGGAAGTACAAATCACGCGTAAAACTTGGCTGCAGCACCAGCCACCAGCAGCGGCGCGAAGCAATTTCCCGGCGCCACCCTCCGGAGCCTCAGTCTTGTTGCGGGCGCCGAACTGAAGAACAGCGGCCCGTTACTATACCCAGGACCGCTGTTGTACCCGAAGCCTCCGCAGAATCCGCCAAAAGAAGCCCTGGTCTCCGTGTTGAACCCAGCGAAGCTGCCACCCGGCACCGTCTGCCAGTTGTACCCACCGCTGAAGACGTGTCCTTATGCGCCGGAAATGTCTCGGGTACCAGCACCGGCAGCGGGATCTTCATGGACGCCGTGGCCATCGCTGGCATCGTTAGTGAGGCTGAATGTGTGGGAGCCGGTGAACCCAATGGCACACCTGCAACAGCTGGGACAAGTACATTATATTCGTTTGCCGCTGCTGTGGTCGGCGGCTGCACCGTTGTGTCAGCGGAGAGCGGAGCATGGTGGAAGTGACGCTATCCACGACACGGCCATGACGATTGCGACCAGTGCGAGGCTGCTCGTATTGTACCATGTTGTTTCCTATAAGTAACCTTTTTGTTGATCATGCGATGCATAATTTTTACAATCGTGTTGCGAAGATTTAGTTCAATGGGAGCGATAGGCCGGTTTTTATTCGAGGTGTTCTAGGATGGGAATAGATGCCTTGCAGTCTTATTCAGGTATAAGCATCGGTGTAGAGGAGCGGCGCCACGATTTGAGAGCGAACATTTTTGAGAGGGGTAGAGAGGGCATGCGCCACGTTGGGCCTCTTTTGGGCACAGCGCCAGGCTTGGGCGACCAGCTGACCACTCGCACAGTCTGGTTTCCAGGTCCAACAATTTTCAGAACAAAAAATGGCGGTGCACAGAATTAACATGTTAACGGAGATGATAACAGTATATGATCCGAGACAAATCTTCTGAGTGAAGCGACTGCGGTGCTAGGAAAGATTGCCTGCCAAGCAAGGTTTATGAACGCTCTATCTATTTTTTGGAGTGTGGGGTGGCCATGGTTACTCGACCACATGAAACTCCTAGCCAAGAGCCCAAGAGTGTAATTTCGACTAGAGCAAGGCTGTTAATGGTGTGATAGAATATAACGGCCTATGCTTGGCAGAATTTTGTGTTGTTCTTATCAGATGGTTGGCGCATGATGCTGAAATTACCTACAAGTAACCATGCAGTCAGCAGGTTTCAGGCTAGCGAGTTCATCAAGGAACGAGCGTTTAATCGAGCGGTCTGTTGGTGGCTTGGTGCATACACATTTGTGAGTTGCAAGGGTTTTCGGGTGGTAGAGAGGAGGAATTTGGTGTGGTGCCCCCCGCGGAGCCTCTATAGCTCCGCGGGGCTATATACTGTTTGGTGGCTTGGTGCATACACTGTTTTAAATAGCCCTCTATAGCTTCGCTATAGCATGCTATATCGTTTACAAAAGGTCTTGCGCTAAAAGATTTTGGTCCAAACAAATGAACAAACATTTTAAATAGTTTGGAAGAGCTCCGCCGCTAAGATGCTTAGCGCGCTATTTAAAACTATGGTGCATACACATTTGTGAGTTGCAAGGGTTTTCGGGTGGTAGAGAGGAGGAATTTGGTGCGGTGCCCCCCGCGGAGCCTTCGCCAGCCTTCAAATCACCGTGGCCTAGGGGAAAGTGTATGAAAGATTTTGTTTTCAAGGAGTGATCGAGCTCAGCTTAGTTTCATGAATGAAAGGCTGCTGGAGAGCACAACGAGAGAAGTTCCGAGAGTACATCGGCACATTTTTCCGCTTGGCCAATGCAGCGAACATTCCAAGAGCAGAAGATTTTTCTATTTGGACTCTTTGGAAAACATCATCTTTAAGATAGGCATTGCCCTCTTGTAATATAGTAAAATATGTTGCTAGCTTAGTGACACGGCCGCCTGGTCAATTGTAATCGCACAGGTACTTGTACAGAGCCTTTCTGGCCTATTGTTTGCAGTAAATATACAGTGGTTGTAGAGTTTCGAAAATTTCAAAAAAAAAATCTTGTTAAATGTCTTTACTATGGGGTCTGAGAAATGCAGTAACCGAATTTGCCGCTTCTGATCCACTGTCCGTGCTATCTAATAATAATGACATGTATCTCGGGCTCCCATATATAGACTAGAAGGTCCTCCTCCTGTACACCCACTAATTGAAGCATTCCCATGTGTCGTCTTTGCATCCCATATAGTCCCAGTCAGGTGCAATGTTCGCATTTTTGCCTCTCAATTTCTCATAGAAATGGAAGGTGTCGGAAATTTTTGAACAGTACACTGTCCAACTAAGACAACCAAACGCCAATGTGGCAGTTCACATCTGCCTTCTTTATCCACGGGGAAGACGTATCTCGCTAACCAAGGAAAACTTCGCGCGTCTTAACTACCAAGGAAGCAAGAAATGTGGATTGTGTAATCAGGATGAGACAATTAAACTCATATTCTTCTAGTGCAAGTTTTAGCGCTCTGTTTGGATAGTCATTCAAATAGCTTCCAATTTATATCCGCCGATAAGTGTTGTCAATTTTTTTGTTCATTGATTGAATGGTATCTTAAAAAGATTCATAAAGCTAATAATGGTGGGAGCGTATATCATATTATGATCTCTTTAGCTGTGCATTAGTGATTTGGTTTTTAATGGCAAAACCCATCTCCTCTGCAAGTTATTTTCTGCTACATGCACTCATTTTGTACGTGGTTTATGCTACACCGAACGAAGTACCAACCTATGTTCAATACGGTGTGTGTGCGGTTGGAAAAAAGTCGTCACCGAGATTTTTACCTAACATGGGCAGTAGCATAATCTCCTGCTGGGTCAACCACCTCCTTCGATATAGAAATAGGGTCGGTTTTAGATGCCCCTACGGGTCTCATGTCAGTTTTATTTATCATCTTTTGTCAGACTATCGGATTATGGCTATGTGCATCCTAGATGACCCTATCGGCCTTATGTCAGAAGCCGAGCATTGGTCATATATAATGCTTTGTAACCGCCTGATGCTATATTTAAATTTGGAATTAATAAAGCATCATTTATCGAAAAATCAAAGGGGAGCTGATGTTGTACGGTCTAGCCGGTAGCCTTCGTGGAAAGTTTGCTTGGATCTATCACCACATATAAATGAAGTGTATACAAGTGCATGCTATTTGTTAGTTAAGCAAGCACTTGACGGAATCTGAACTTGTTCATAGCTACCACCCAGATAAGAGTTGACGATCTACTCTACCAGCACTCCAGCAGCGCCTGTGATGTGCTGACAAGATAACTCCGACATCGCAACGTTTATTTGTAAGTACTTACTTTAAATATTTAAGCTGTGAATGTGATACATATTAGTTGATGATGCAAACATATATGCCTTCTCGGTGCAGCAAAAAATAAGAAGTAAAATACAATACGAATCACGCGTAAAACATGGCTGCAGCACCAGCCACCAGCAGAGGCGCCAAGCCGTTTCCCGTCGCCACCATCCTCAGCCTCAATCCTGTTGCGGGCGCCGAGTTGAAGAACAGCGGCCCGTTGTTATACCCAGGACCGCCGTTGTACCCGAAGCCTCCGCAGCACCCGCCGAAGAAGCCCTGGTCTCCGTTGAACCCGCCGAGGCCGCCGCCCGGCACCGTCTGCCCGCCGTACCCGCCGCCGAAGCCGAGGCCTTCTGCGCCGGGAAGTGTCTCGGGCACCGGCAATGGGATCTTCTTGGACGCTGCGGTCGTCGCTGGTGTCGCTGCTGTGGCTGCAGGTGTGGCAGCCGGTGAACCCAGTGGCACACCTACGGCAGCGGGGACGGGTACGTTGTCTCCACTGGCCGCTGCCGTGGTCATTGGCGGCACCATCGCGTCCGCAGAGCAGGGCGGAAGTTAGCAGATCCAACACACGGCCATGACGATTGCGACCAGTGCGAGGCTCCGTGGGTACATGAGGTTGCCAGCCATCGTGGAGGGGATGCACGTTGGATACGGAGAAGAAGATGCTAGTCGACGTACGTACCGATGATTTATAGAGCGAAGTTGGTGGGAATAATGGGAAAGAAAAGAGTACGTGGGGGAGGATAAACTACTCTATCTATCACATCGCTTTAGTATGGAAGTCAAAATTCAGCTGAGAAGGCAGAGTCTAGTGGCAGTCAATTCTATACATCGGCCTCTTTTTTCTCGAAAATGACTGAAATATATTATAAAGGTCCATCAGAAATATAAAGCACCACAAACGTTATAAAAAAATATGTCGAGGTGTCTGGACCATCGATGTACCGATGTTGTCGCTACCATACTCGATCCAGGAACTCTTCGTGCATGGGTCCCAAGGACTAGCTTCCTAGAGGCGCAATTGTCGTCATTGTACACTTGAATTGAACCAAACAACCTGACATCAAATCTCACCGTTGGGTACGCACAATAAAAAACCCTAGCTCAGGGTCCAAGGAGCTGGCACGAATTAATGCCTAAGCATCGTGTAAGCCATTCTGATGAAAAAGCTTGAAGGGTATGGCAACCTTGAAGACCAACCCAACGAAAAAATGCCGCCATCCGCCAAAGGGTTGCCTCTACTAGGGCTAAAACCCCTATCATATCTACTTGCCCGAGCCGATGCAGCAAGAGTCCCATCCCCGCCCCAGGCCATCGTCGGATCGGCCGGCGAAGCAAAGGTGAATCTACAACTCACTGGCATGGATCAAGGGGAAGACGACTTTGTCCTACTTGCCTTAACAAAGGGAAAAAAGATAGAGGCGGCCTCTCAAACGCCAATGGCAGCAAAAATGCACACTGTGGTTGCTTTAAGACAACCACGTAGAAGTCAGCCACTACACATTTGCCTTGTTAATCTACGGTCTAAGGATTCATGGAACTTGATCATCCTGCATGCATGCATGCAAAGAATTTAGTACATCAGTGCATGCTTTTGGTTAATTAGTTAAGCAAGCACTTGTCTCAAAATCTACTTGTTCATACCTCCCACATAAGAGTTGACACTTTTGATATAGTTTAGTCGTCTGAATTTCTTCTGTATTCAGTCATTTTTAGCATTGTTTCGGCTGCTTTTTCCTTTTCTTTTTTCTTTGCGTCAGTTTTTGCCTTTTTCTCGGTCCCATTTTTTGTCAGTTTTGCCATTATTACCAATTTCATTAACTCTCGGGTATTACTTAGAATTGTCCCATTAACCCTTTTTGCTTGGTGTACTTTATTATCTGTGCAATTTCATTAACTCTTGGGTGTTACATACCGAAAAGGCTCGCGCCCCATTTTATATATAAAGCAACGACCATACAGCCCAGCACATACAACTCAACACCATAACAAACGCACCCAAGGCAAGATACAATCCTTGTACAGGACCGGCTAAACACGAAGTGAAGCCATGCCCGATGAACCATGGACCCCAAGGTGGCACCTTGAGGAAGGAAACGGCACCGAAGTGTCGCCGCCGCCTAATCCAGAGGATATAGGTCTTCACCTAGAGCCACCCGAAGGACGAAGAGTAGCCGCAATGACGCCTTCAAGAAGGGAGCGACGCACGCGGACACCGCTGTTGTCAGCCTGGCCAATGCCAGACATGGTTTGACCCCCAGCAAGATCATCTGCCTCGGAATGTAGGGCAACCAATCACGAGGACCTCAGCCACCCACCCTCGCCGAAGGCCAAGGCAACCAGCACGCATCTAAGCCAAGAGCTCCGCCCGTGAGACCCGGTGCTCCCACCACCAAGGCCACCGCCCCGGCAACAGATGTCCACCACATCGCCACCACCCGTGTACATGGATGCTGCCCAACCGATGAAGGGAAAAAGATGCCTCTTTTCGCCCCAACCTGCCCTGTTGGTTGGAAGCCGGCCAAGCCGGCCAGAATCGGGTAGGGACAGGTCGCCAATAGCCGTCGGCCATGCCGCAACCACCGCACCCCACCCCCGATGACTAGGGCCACCATCACAACCCATCTGGCTCCTCCAAACTTCGGCGACGACAAGGCCGGGAGGCCCCCTACCTCCCTCCCCGGAGCGCCCCCTCCACCACCGGCCGGCCACTGCACCCCCGCTTTGAGCCACCGAACAACACCAGGCAAAGGCAGTAACCAGAGGACGTACCTCGCACCCAAACAGAGGAGGTAGGAGGTCACCACAACTGCTGCACCTCTATCACCAACCAGCACGCGTGCACCACCACCACGCCGCCCGCCACGCTACCGACGCACGTCGCCGCACCACTACGTCGGTGTGCCGTGGCGCTGCCACGCCCGCCGTCCAACGTCCCGCACTAGCCCAGACGCCTTGGCCCGCGCCAAGGCCTCCTCACGAGGAGATGAGGAGATTCCTGCCACCGCCGATGATGACCGGGCTTCTCCCGGCCACGCCCTCGGGCGGCAGGGAGGGGGCAGAGGGGGTTAGGGATGCCCGGCGGCGGCGCAAGCTACTGTTTCACCCTCGGTCACACCCGGGGCTTGGGCGTTACTTAAAAGGGTACGAAGAGTGGTGTATGATCTATTCGGTATAGGTGTTTCCAGGGCTTGCGTCTGGTTATTCTGTTTCCAGTGGCCAGCTTGGTGATTCTGGGCTGCTCTGGCATGGTAACTGATCTTAAATAGTTCGTTTGATCGGGCTAATAGGATGCAAAAACAAGATGTTCCTAACGTCGTATCGTTATAATCGTATGACCTTACTTATAAATGTTGAAGTATTAACCCGTGATACATGTCAGTTGGTGCAAACATATATGCTTGCCCGTTCCCAAAATAATAAAATAGAAAATGAAATACAAATCACACATAAAACATGGCTGCAGCACCAGCAACCAGAAGAACAGCGAGGCCATTTCCGGTCGCCATGCTCCTCAGACTCAATCTTCTCGCCGGCGCCGAGTTGAAGAACAACGGCCCGTTATTGTAGCCCAGCCCACCGTTGTACCCGAACCCTCCGCAGCATCCGAAGCCGCCCTGGCCACCGTTGAACCCGTTGCTGCCGAAGCCAAGGCCTTCTGCGCTGGGAAGAGTCTCGGGCACCGGCACCGGCAGGGCGGACACCACCTCCGCCGCCGGCTCGACCACGTCCGGAGGCGCCAGCGGGATCTTCTTGGACGTCGTGGCCGTGGCTTGCGTCGTCGCTGCACCGGCTGCGGGTACGGCGACTGTCGAACTTACCGGCGCAACTGCCGCAGCTCGGACGGGTACGCTTTCTCCGCTTGCCGCTGCTGTGGCTTTGGTAGACACTGTCGGGTCGGCGGAGCACGGCGTCCACGCCGCCGCCATGACGAGTGCGAGCACGGCGAGGATCCGTGGGTACATGAGCTTGCGTGCCATCGTGGAGGGATGTGGGTTGGGGACGGAGAAGAAGATGCTAGTGTGCTGATGATTTATAGTGTGAAGTTGGTGGGAAATAAGATGTGACAAGAGTGCGTGGGGGTGGATAGGCGGCTCCATCTAACACCATCACTTTACAATGCATGTCAAAATTCAGCTGAGAAAGCAGAGCCTAGTGGCAGTCAATTCGATCGCCTCACTACAAGTTGTTAGAGCTAATCTTGATATTTGTATTAGCATGTTTGAGTTTTGCATGTAGTCTAGTCTAGTGTGGTGTTCGTCCGACGAAGGCTTCAGGTGAGCGCGCCAAGGAGGTGAGATGCCAGGATGCCGTGTGAGGCGGCGAGCACGGCGAGATGCCGATGGTGCTGCGTGAGAAGCGGCAAGACGTATCAGAGGCTGGAGCCGTGATGGACTGCATCAAATTGGGTCGGGTGAACCGGCCGGTCGTTCTGTTTGTTGGACTAGCTGTTCATGCGTGAGTTCGTTTAGTCCTAGCCGAGAGTATCGTTGCTAGTAGTTGATGCATGCATGTAGTTGGCCTGGTCACAAGTGGTTACCGAGTCGTGTGCAACGCTGGAGTGATTCCTGGAGTGGAGTACGTGGGAGTTAGTGGCCCGTATGGTGCTCAAGTTGTTATCCTGTACTGGCTATTGAAGCACAACAAATGAATGAGAAAGAGAGGCCGTGAGGGCTAGAGCAGAAACATGTAGCCACTGTATTCACCAAGGACGGAGCCTCTCGGCAAAGCTAGCGGATGGTCTGTTCCTTGGTGCATGTGTGTGTAGTGTGCGTTCAGGTGTTCTTGAGAGAAACCATAGAAGAGAGAAGAGAGAGTTGTGCGAGGCAGCTCAGGAGGAAGAAGAAGCGGTGCTGCAAGGAGAGATGGCGCCAACACAAGTACGGTCTTCGTCTTCCCCTTTTCCATCTGTGTCTCTATGTTGGTGAACAAATCCGAGAAAGAAAATACATGCATACCTACCAGCACGATCAAGTTTTTTTCCCCGATGAGATGGCAGATGGGGTTTGTTGGCAACAGATGTATCCGAAACAGGCTTTCGCCCCGCTTTATATATAAAGCATTCACCGAACCAAGTACACGGCCGAACGATACAAGATGGTGAGGTAACCTTCATACAATGTCGATCCCAAGATAGCCGGATCACACAGACCACCTACGCTACTGTAAAGAAAGCATAGGAAAAACCGAGAACAACGCCACACAAAGACCTAAACACCTAAACTCCACGACAACGCCCCCAGGAGGGAAAAACGGCGTAAAACTCGCCGCTGCAGAGTCCAGAGCGGACAAGGGTCTTTGAGGGAGTCCTGGATTAGGGGGTACTCGGACAGCCGGACTATATGCTTATGCCGGACTGTTGGACTATGAAGATACAAAATTGAAGACTCCACCCCGTGTCCGGGTGGGACTCTCCTTTGCGTGGAAGACAAGCTTGGAAATTCGGATATGTAGATTCCCTTCTCTGTAACCGACTCTGTGTAACCCTAACCCCCTCCGGTGTCTATATAAACCGGAGGGTTTAGTCTGTAGGACAACAACAATCATAATCATAGGTTAGCTTCTAGGGTTAGCCTCTATGATCTCGTGGTAGATCAACTCTTGTAATACTCATATCATCAAGATCAATCAAGCAGGAAGTAGGGTATTACCTCCATCGAGAGGGCCCAAACCTGGGTAAACATCGTGTCCCCCGCCTCCTGTTACCGTTAGCCTTAGGCGCACAGTTCGGGACCCCCTATACGAGATCCGCCGGTTTTGACACCGACATTGGTGCTTTTATTGAGATTTCCACTGTGTCGTCACGGTAAGGCTTGATGGCTCCTTCAATCATCTATAACGATGCGGTCCAGGGCAAGGTTTTCCTCCCCGGATAGATCTTCGTATTCGGCGGCTTCGCACTGCGGGCCAACTCGCTTGGCCATCTGGAGCAGATCGATAGCTACGCCCCTGGCCATCAGGTCAGGTTTGGAAGCCTGAATTATACTGCCGACATCCGCTGAGACTTGATCTTTGACGGATTCGAGCCCATGACAAGTACACCCTACAGTCGCGATGAGTGTGGCCTAGATCTGCCATCGGATGGTGATCAGGAGATCACATTTGCAGCTGCACTGGCTTTAAATCCGGAGCAGATCATGCCATCTGAGGACGGGCAGATGGACCCCGCCACGGAGGCCGCATACTCAGTGGCCATAGAGCCGAACACAGATCTCACTTCCGAGGAGGTCTGTGTCATCGGACCCTCGGACTCGTCTCCGGCCATAGGTTCCGAACCGCATGCATCCGTGCCCATCGTACCTAACTGGGCACCAATCATGGAGTTTAGCTCCGCAGATATCTTTTAGCACTCGCCCTTGGGCGATGTGCTAAACTCACTAAAATCTCTCTCCCTGTCAGGAGACTCTTGGCCGAACTGTGTCCGGCTCGAGTGGGAAGCGGACGACGAAGGAATTCGTTACCCACCCACCACCCACTTAATAGCTACTGTCGACGACTTAACCGACATGCTTGATTTTGACTCTGAAGACATCAACAGTATGGACGACAATGCCGGAGAAGAACAGGAACCACCGCCCACAGGGGTATATATATATATATATATATATATATATATATATATATATATATATATATATATATATATATATATATATATATATATATATATATATATATATGGAGGACACACCCAAAGAAGACAATGGCGAGGATAATCCCCTTGAGAAGCAAATAAAGCGCCGACGTCAGCGGCGCCGCTCTAAAGCCCGCCATAGCAAAAACAGTGATACCGGCACAAGAAAGAATAATACCCTGGACAACGCTAAAGATAACGACGACCCGGTAGACCCAGTGACGGAGCAGAATGAGCCAGGGGACGGCGAACACAATCTGGGGCCGCTGTCCGATCACAGCGATGCCAAAGACAAAACTTATAAACCTGTCTCCGGAAAGGAGAACAACCCGGACGATGGTGCACGCATCATCTCGGAAAAGCACTTGGAACAAGGGCAACTCCACAAAAGGGTTATTGCCACCGCGAGGAGCTTGAAGAAGCAGAAGCAACGGCTTAAAGCCGCGCATAATACGCTCAACCACAGATGGAACAAGGTGCTCGACACTGACAAAACATACGGCGGTGATCGCCACCCAAAACGCAAGCTACTCCCCGAATTCGACGACGAGGCTATAGCACCCATTCCGTCGAAAAACAATACGGCCGATATGTCGGACCGACCACCCCGTGGCCGAGACAGAGCGGCTAATGACTGAAAGGATCGATATAGTTGACTAGGGGGGGGGGGTGAATAGGCAACTAATAATTTTTAGCTTTTCTTTACCAAATTAAACTTTGCATCAAAGTAGGTTGTCTAGATATGCAACTAGGTGAGCAACCTAGATGATGCAACAACAACAAGTACACAAGCAAGCAAGGGATACAACACAAATAAGCTTGCACAAGTAAAGGCACAAGATAACCAAGAGTGGAGCCAGTGATGACGAGGAGGTGTTACCGAAGTTCCTTCCTTTTGAGGGGAAGTACGTCCCCGTTAGAGCCGTGTGGAGGCACAATGCTCCCTAAGAAGCCACTAGGGCCACCGTATTCTCCTCACCCCACAACTCTAAAACATAGACGAGCTCCCCCTAGATGCGTGCTATCTAGATAAGTGCTTTGGATTGCATGGCATGTATACTAGGATCAAAACTCCCCCTATATTTTGTAAACAATGCATATCTTGCAACAATAAGGCTTACACTAAACAAGATGGTAAATATGAGCATAACATAAATATCACAATATATCATAAGCTCAGTAAGGTACGATAGAGAGCATATGTCTTACACCATATGATAGAACAAGTCTCATGAGCAAACTAAACCAAAAGCAAGCAAGGTTCAACGGAACAAACGCGAGCAAAGCAAACACAAGCACGACACAAGAAGCACGACACAAGACTCGCAAATCCCTACACTCTCTCCCCCTTTGGCATCGAGATGCTAAAAAGGCAGAGAGAACACATACAACACAAGTGGTGGCTCAAGCGGAGTAATCAGTCGCATGCTCCTCGTCAGACTTAGCAGCGGGAACGGTCTCCTCATTGTCCTCCTCAGAATCAGTCCAGAAATCTTGTTTCGCCATCCACTCAGCCTCTGGAGTGATGGGCTCCTCAGAACCGCCAGAAACATCCTCTCCAAAAAGGCTCATAATCTCTTGTCGTAGCGGCGACTCTCCTTGGAGGCAACGTGAGCCCTGTACTGCCCCTTTGCCTGCATGCAGAACAAGGTCTTCATCTTGTTCTTCAGCCTCTTAGCCCAAGATGGCTCAGAGGTGGGAGGGATGAAACCCTCAGAGCTGTCCTCGTCCGCTATCTCCTCCTTATCCTCATTCGCATCTACATCCATGGCAGCCGCGGCCTCAGCACGAGAAGTGGTATTAGCCCACTGAGTCTTGACACGGAGCCGGATGGACTCATGTTGAATCCAATTAGGGGCCTCAAAGTCATCCTGAGGGTAGAGCTTCTCCCAAGTTGCCGAGATCAAAAGGAACAGATAAGGTCCATAGATGGGGACCTTGCGGTTGAAGACTGCAAACCAAAGCTCACACCACATGATATGTGAGACATTAAGTGCTAGCGTCTGAGAGTTGCGCGCTTCCTCACACAGGAGCAGCATGTCCACCAGATAAGCATGCACCTTGTCCTTGTCACCAATGCGTGGTAAGAGAGAGCTGCGGAAGATCCGGTACATGATGTCAAGGAAGGAGTTGAGCACCCAAGATGACTTGCCACTGGAGAGCTTCTTCTCAACAAAGAAGGGCTGAAGCTTGTTCTTGTTTGCTGACTCGGGATTCGCATGAGGATGAACACCTTGGGGTGTGGGGAGCCCCTCATCCTGAACACCAAGCAAAGCAATGAACTCCTTCCACGTAGCAGTCAGCTGCCGACCATTGGTCATCCATGTCATAGTCTGTTCCTCATTAGGATGAAAGTTCACCGAGGCAAAGAACTAAGCCACAATCTCAGGATCATAGTCTTTGTGAAAAGAGATGATGAGCTCAATGCCAAATTGCTCCGCAAGATCCAAGGCCTCACCAAAGTAGTCCCGGTACTTCTCTTCCCTCATATGATGCATGTCGATCTAGTGCACATCCACATAGATGTTTCGCTTGGCCTTGATCACATCCAGATAAATGAGATTCTGATGCTTGGTCCAGAATAGTTCATTCCCTCGAAAGTTGGCACAATGATGCACATAGGGATTGATCTTCCTTCGAGTGTTGTACTCAGCAAGTGGCATCTCATCCATACCCACGTTGGGTTCCTTGTCCTTGGTGGCGGTGGTCTTGGTCCTGCGTTGGGGGGCACTGGAGCCCTCTGGAGCTTCATCTTGATTTCACAGACGCTTGGCGCACGTGTCACGGCTTGGATTGGAACAGTGAGCAGAGGCACCGGAGCCACCACCTAAGACACAAAACACAAGAACACGCACAAAAAGCGAGAAAGATCAATGCAAAGAACACAACAAAGCAGTGAAACAAGTAGAACTCGCACTTGATAATTGCCACATGAGAGGTTTGACAACAACGGTAGCACTGCTTGAATGCGCGGTACAAAAATTTTAGTGCCGCTCCAAGTCACGGTAGTACCGCACTGGAGGTGCGGTTGTACCGCACAGTGTCAGATCCAAAACTTCCACTGGATCTGAGTACTACCGCGACAACAAAGCGGTACTACGGTCGATCAAATCTACCACAGGGCAACGTATCAAGTACTATCTCTACGCATTACTACTCTCCGACACCCTACTCTTGCAAAGATTTAGTCTAAAATCTCAAGAACCGCATGCATCTCCCCAAAAACCTAGAAGCAAAAGAACTAACCAACAAGAGAGGGATTTGGGGAGAAACCTTGGTCCATGGCAAGAGGACATGGTGGGGAACGATCCCATTGGTCGGAATCCGAGGAGAGCGGCCGGAGACGGAGATCCGGCGAGGGCCTCCGGCGCCGTTCATGGGCAGGAGAGAGAGAGGCGGCGTGGGGGAGAAAGAGTGACTGGGTATGGTGGAGTTGGAACTCCCCCTGCCCGCTCTTAACCCCCACACGCTCGCTACTCCGCGGTAGTACCGCGCGTCCTTGTGGTAGTACCACCCGGGCGGAAGTACCACGCCGTGGGCGGTAGTACCGCTCCACCACCGGCAGTAAAAAATTACTGCCGTGCTGGTTGCGGTAGTACCGTGTCCTTGCGGTATACCATGGCAAGCCACGGTAGTACCGTGAACCCAAGAAAATGCAGTTTGAAACAAAGGAAGAAATAACTTTGCACGAAACCTTCAAGCGAACGAACAAACCAACGAGCTAACAAACGAGACACCACAAGCACAAGCTTGGCACGAAGAGAGAAAAGCAAGAGACAACAAGGACCAAAAATGAGACACGACCTCTTCAAGGAGAGGGCGGTGGCTGTAGCCACCTATGTTTGAGTCGATTGGTATGGCACCGCGAAGAATTATCCTTGGGCCCGTGACCAAAACTCGTCTTTGAAGCAAAAGTACCATAAAAATGGCGAATGTGAAAGAGTTGATCAATTTAAGAATAATTGGGGGAGGGAGAGTTCATTGAAAGAACAACACTCCCCCTATGTCCATGCCTACACCTAAACTAGACAAAAAGTTGAGTGTGGTGGGGTGTGCAAGGGTTCAAGTCACATTGCTCAAATCAATGATATTTAGCTCAGGCCTTAACTCGCGAAATCTTGCTTCATCCAAAGGCTTCGTGAAAATATCTGCAAGGTTATCATGAATGTTGACATACTTGAGCTTGATCTCTCCCTTCGCCTAATGTGATCCCGGATGAAATGATACCGAATCTCAATATGCTTCGTCTTGAAGTGTTGCACTGGGATGAGAGAGATCTTGATAGCACTTTCATTGTCACACCAAAGAGGCACTTCATCACAAGTGACACTGTAATCCTTTAAAGTTTGCCTCATCCATAGGAGTTGAGCACATCTACTACCGGCAGCCACATACTCTGCTTCGGTGGACGAGAGAGATACACAACTTTGCTTCTCAGAAGACCAACTCACTAAAGAGCAACCAAGTAATTGGCACCCTCCGGAGGTGGACTTCCTATCCACTTTGTATCCCGCCCAATCTGAATCTGTGTAGGCCAAAAGATCAATGTTGGCTCCTCTTGGGTACCATAAGCCAAAGTTTGGGGTATGAGCCAAATATCGAAGGATTTGCTTGGCCGCCACAAAGTGGCTTTCCTTTGGTGTGGCTTGAAACCATGCACAAATTCCCACACTCAACATGATATCCAGTCTAGATGCACAAAGGTAAAGCAAGGATCCAATCATGGAGCGATATACCTTTTGATCCACCGCTTTACCATTGGGATCAATGTCAAGTTGGCACTTGGTGGGCATTGGAGTGGAAGCCGGCTTGACATCACTTAGCTTGAATCTCCTGAGAATGTCTTGAGTGTATTTGGCTTGGTTGATGAAGGTTCCTTCTCTTATTTTCTTGATTTCAGACCCGAGAAAGAACTTCAACTCTCCTATCATAGACATCTTGAACTCTGAGGTCATGAGAGCAGCAAATTCTTCATTGAAAGCTTTCTTAGGGGAACCAAAAATAATATCATCAACATATAGTTGGCACACAAACAACTCCCCTTTGACCTTCTTAGTAAAAAGAGTGGGGTCGATTTTCCCGATTTCGAACCCACGATCTTGTAACAACTCCATAAGATGCTCATACCACGCATGTGGGGCTTGTTTAAGGCCATAGAGCGCCTTTTGGAGTTGGTACACGTTATCGGGGAAATAAGGATCTTCGAATCCCGGGGGGGGGGGGGTTGTTTGACATACACCAACTCATTAATGTGACCATTAAGAAAAGCACTCTTCACATCCATTTGTTGCAACGTGAAATTATGATGAGTAGCATAAGCAATCAACGAATGAATAGATTCAAGACGAGCAACGGGAGCAAAGGTTTCACCGTAGTCGATACCCTCGACTTGGGAGTAGCCTTGTGCCACCAAATGAGCCTTGTTGCGGACAATGATCCCAAGAGAATCTTGCTTGTTCTTGAATATCCACTTGGTTCCAATGACATCATGATTCCCGGTTAGCCTTGGCACTAATTTCCACACTTGGTTATGCTCGATGTTGTTGAGTTCTTCATGCATGGCATTGAGCCAATCCGGGTCCTCAAGCACCACATAAACCTTTTGGGGTTCGACACAAGAAACAAACGCATGATGTTCACAATAGTTTGTTAACTGTCTACGAGTGCTTACCCCCTTTCTTAGGCTTCCAACCACATTCTCCATAAGATGACCCTTGGTGGTGAGCTTGGAAGTGATCTTCGTGGCACGATCCTCTAATTCCTCCTCGGATGTGAAAAGAGGAGGGGTAACTTGATCATCTTGAGCGCCGTCTTGAGCTTGTTCTTGATCTTGAGCTTGCTCTTGATCTTGAGCTTGCTCGGAGGGGAGAACTTGACCTTGGGCGTCATTTGGTGGTTCACCACCATCTTGAGGTTGATCTTGTCCTTGATCTTGTTCATGAGGTTGAGGGCCTTCACTTTGTTCTTCGGAAGCCTGTGGGTCTTGGGTTGGTGATGGCACCACTTGATGGAGCATTGTCCTTCTCCTTCGGCCACAAGGGGTTCCTCAATGGGTATGATATGACCAACACCCATTCTTCTTATGGCTTGGGGAGGAATTTCATCACCTACATCAAAAGTACCACTTTGCTCCACTTTGGAGCCGTTATTTTCATCAAACTCCACATCACACGTCTCCTCAATGAGTCCGGTGGACTTGTTGAGGACACGGTAAGCATGAGAGTTTGTAGCATAACCAACAAATATGCCGTCATAAGCTCTAGCCTCAAATTTAGACAAACAAACACCTTTCTTGAGAATAAGACACTTACACCCGAACACCCGGAATCACTTGAGGTTGGGCTTGTTACCGGTAAGTATTTCATAAGGAGTCTTGTTCAAGCCTTTGCCGAGATAGAGCCGATTGGATGCATGACATGCTGTGTTGATGGCTTCGACCCAAAAGTTGTATGGAGACTTGAACTCTGCCATCATGGTCCTTGCCGCATCCATCAACATCCGGTTCTTCCTCTCCGTGACACCATTTTGTTGAGGGTTTTATGGTGTAGAATATTGATGCTTGATCCCCTCATCACTAAGAAACTCATCCAAGGTGTAGTTCTTGAACTCGGTGTCGTTGTCACTCCTAATTGTCAAGATCTTTGCATCATGTTGACGTTGAGCTTCATTTGCAAAGTCGATGACGGTTTTTGAGTCTCACTCTTCCTCTTGAAGAAATATACCCAAGTGTATCTTGAATAATCATCCACAATCACCAAGAAATACTTTCTACCCCCAAGACAATCAAAGGATAGAGGCCCAAAGAGATCCATGTGAAGGAGCTCCAAGGGTCTCTTCGAGTAGATGATAGTCGTGGGAGGGTGAGCCTTCTCATGAAGCTTTCCTTCGATACAAGCACTGCAAGCACAATCTTTGGCAAAACTAACATTTTTTAGTCCACGGACATGGTCCCCCTTGAGAAAACTTTGCAAAGATCTCATATTGACGTGGGCTAAATGGCGATGCCAAAGCCATCCCACATCAACTTTAGCCATTAGGCATGTCGCGGTCTTAGTGGGTTGCTCCGAAAAGTTAATCATATAAAGACCGTTCACGACATGCCTAATAAAGGCTACTTTAAGAGTCTTGCTCCACAAGAGGGCCACGGTATAAATATCAAAGAAAGTGGCAAAGCCCATGAGTGCAAGTTGACGAATGGAAAGTAGATTGTAAGCAAGGGACTCAACAAGCATGACTTTCTCGATCGTTAGATCATGAGAAATGACAACCTTGCCAAGACCCAATACCTTAGAAGACGAGGCATCACCCCACTCGACGTTGGTGGTCATAGAAGGGATCTTGTGCACATACACCTCCAAGTCCTTGCTTCCGGTCATATGATTTGTTGCTCCACTATCGAGCAACCATGATCCCCCACTAGAAGCAAACACCTACAAGAGATCAATGCTTGGTTTTAGGTACCCATTTTGTAATGGGTCCTTTGATATTAGTAACAAGGGTCTTCGGAACCCAAATAGACCATTCAATGTACTCATAAGGAGAACCAAAAAATTTAGCATAAACATGCCCATCACTAGCACGGCACAACACATAAGAAACGTTAAAATCATCGACTTTGTTGGAAGGGGTGGCATTGCCCTTTTTGAAATCACCACCCTTCACATTGTTCTTCTTCTCCTTAGGAGCACCCTCTCCCTCCTTCACAAAAGTTTTCTTGAGAGGAGGAGGTCATTTGGCCTTGTCATTCTTCTTCTTGTTCTGGGACTTGGGTGCGAACCCAACTCCCTCCTTGTCGCAACTTCCTTTTGATTGCTCAAAAGGTCATTGAGGTTCTTCTCACCTTGTGTGCACGTCACAAGGCCTTTCTCGAGTTTCTCCTTCAACTTGGCATTATCCTCCACAAGATGCACATGCTCACAACACGGGTTATTGGCATTTGCATTATCAATTAATACCATATGAGGAAAGGTGGCTTTTTCTTTGGTTAGCTTAACTTGGAGTTGATCATGAGACTCCTTGAGGCTAGCATGAGCACCCTTCAAGACCTTGGGGGCCTTGTAGAGTATATCAAACTCCTCCTTGAGTCTAGCATGGTCAACGCCAAGTTTAGCCTTCTCGGAAGTTAGCACATGAGACACAACAAGAGCATGATCAAGATCTTTATTTAACTTAGCATGGTCATTGTTGTGTGACTCCTCAAGAGCCAAACCATGCCCACGCTCTTCCACAAGAGCATTAGGGAGATCTGAAATCTCATCGGCATAGTCACGACTATGACCTTCCATCTTAGAGATGGTTTCTTCATGAGCCTCGATCATGTCATTGGCTTCACCAAGTTGTTCTAAGAGAGCAACAAAGTACTTCTTGGATTTTCCCTTGAGCTTACTCATAAAAGACTCAAATTCATTCACTTCCTCATTAGACCCCTCACTTTCATTAATGCCATCCATCAAGGAGGGATTAGTAATGATGGTGGTTTTGATTTTGGGGGTTACCTTGTTGGTGGCTTTAGCCATGAGACACTTGGCGTTGATGTTCTCATTGGGTGAGTCGAAGAGGGACACCCGTGGAGTTGTGGCAATGGCAACGGAGGCCATGGCCATGGCTTCACTATCTTCATCATCATCGTCATCCTCATGGTATTCTTCTCGAACCACCAACCCACGAGTAGGATTCTTTTTGGTGAAGTTGTTCTTGTTGGGGAAGGAGTTGGCTTTGTCTTTTCGGATGAGCTTGCCACCATTGTCTTCCCGCTTCTCGTAAGGGAAATCCACAACAAAATGGCTCACATTTCAACAATTGTAACATGTTCTCACACGTTGCTTGACCTTGAACCCAGTTGAGTTGTTCTTGTTGAAGTTGGGCCTTGGGTTCTTCTTGCTCCAACATTGCCTTGAAGCAAGAGCCATGTGCTCATGATAATCATATTTTGTATCTTCGGGGTTGCTCTCCTCATCTTCCTCTTCTTCCACAGTAACCTTAGCCTTCAAGGCAAGGTTGGGCTTCTTTGCCCTTTGAGAGCGCAACACCGCGTTGTCGGCGGTCTTGTCCAAGATCCTCATTGCCACAAACTCATCCAACACTTCATTTGAGGTCAAGGAGTGGAAGTCTGGTCTTTGACGGATGACGGAGGACAAGGCCTTGTGGTAGGACATCATTGCTTTGAGGAACTTGCGCTTGATCCAATTGTCATCCGTGTCCTTGCTCCCATGATCTCGGAGTGAGACCGCAAGTTTGGTTACTCTCCGAAAGAGGTCACGAGGTTCTTCATCTTCTTTCATTGCAAACTCATCGGCTTCATCTTGAACGACTTCATAGTTGGAGCGTTGAATGCTTGCGCTTCCCTTATAGAGGGAAACAGCACAATGCCATGCATCTTTGGCCATGGCGAAGGGTCGAAGATGAGTGAGATCTTCGAGTAGGACTGCATCTTGAATGATGAAGAGAGCATTCTCACTGAATTGATTATCCACAGCTTCTCTAGGGGTGAAGTTGCTTCGGTCATGTGGATGGAAACCTTCTTCAATGATTCTCCAAAAATTAGTATTCACATGATTTAAATGACGCTTGAAGCGATAAACCCAAGAATCAAAGTCCTCATTTTTCACAATCTTATGAGGAGGGCCGACATGATTTAAATGTGTAGAAGGAATCGGTCCTCTATAAATTGGAGGTTCCACATGGGCAAAGATGTCGGTGCCATTTCTACCACTAGTAGAAGGACCCTTTTCACTAGTAGCTTCCCCCTTGTCGGAGTTAGCATTTGTCACCTTGTTAGTGGGATCACCCACTTTCAACGGCGAGGTAGATAGTTGAAGTCCTTCTAAGAATTTATTAAACATGGTTTCAACCTCGGTTGTCATGGAGGTTTTCAATATGTCCAAAGCCACATTGAATTCCTCACGAGACACCGCGGTTCCCGCATCGGCCGTAGACGAGCTCGGATTCACATCGGAGTGCTCCTCCACACCGTCTACGGTGTCAACCATACTCTTCGAATGGCAAAGTCTTTAATAAGGAGATGAGGCTCTGATACCAATTGAAAGGATCGATATAGTTGACTAGAGGGGGGGGTGAATAGGTAACTAACAATTTTTAGATTTTCTTTACCAAATTAAACTTTGCATCAAAGTAGGTTGTCTAGATATGCAACTAGGTGAGCAACCTATATGATGCAACAACAACAAGTACACAAGCAAGCAAGGGATACAACACAAATAAGTTTGCACAAGTAAAGACACGAGATAACCAAGAGTGGAGCCGGTGAAGACGAGGATGTGTTACCGAAGTTCCTTCCTTTTGAGGGGAAGTACGTCTCCGTTAGAGCGGTGTGGAGGCACAATGCTCCACAAGAAGCCACTAGGGCCACCGTATTCTCCTCCACTACGGGAAACAGCTAATTTGCCGTCAGTAGGCAGCTTTGTCGTCAGCTTTTCGTCGGGCAAGACGGCAAAGAAAGGGTTTGCCGTCATCAATAGACGGCAAAGAAAAACTGATGGTAAAATATACTTTGTCGTCTACAAAAAAAAATACAGATGGCAAAGAGCTCACTTTATTACAGACGGCAAAATATACACTTTGCCGTCTGTAATAAAAATTATAGACAGCAAAGATCTTTGCCGTATGTGTTTTTTATTGCAGACGGCAAAGTATGCTCTTTGCCGTCTGTAATAAAAATCATAGACGGCAAAGAAGAAGCACATCACGCGGATCGATCCCACGGATCGATCCCACGGATCGATGACGTGTCAGCCCATCCAAAACCCACCAGCCCCACCTACCCATCCTGACACACGCACTACCTAGCCAGTTCCACCCACCCACTAACCCACGCCCCACCCCAGGCACCCACGCACACTACACACCAAACAACACATCCAACACACATCCATGGCCGGCGCTGGCGAGCAGGGAGGCAGCGGCCCCTCCTCTACTCGCCACCGGCGCGGCCGGCCCCGCCTCAAGTCGCCTCCGGTCCAGTCGGCCCCCTCCATCGCCCGTCGGCTCCGCTGTGCTGGCCCGGTGCCCCTCCAGCGCGGTCGGCCCCGCCTCCAGTCACCTCCGGCGCGCCGGCCTGTCGCCCATCGCCTCCACTGTGCCGGCCGGGTGCCCCGTCGCCCAGGCGCGGTCAGCCCGTCTCGCCTTGCCTCCGCCGCGCCGGCCTCCCGTCGCCACCTCCACCAGAAGCGTCCGCCGCCCATCGACCATGGACTCCCACCAGCAGGCCACCATACACCGCGGCCTGAGCTCTTCTCCCTTTCCTCATTTATTTCCCTCTCACACGAAGTTCTCTCTTCCGCAGGAGCTCGCCATGGAGGTCCTTCATGCTGCCGCCGCCCGAGCTCTTGACGTCGCGCACGACCCTGCAGATCCGGTCAAGGTCGAGCAGCCATCGCCGGATCTGATGCCCGTGACCCCGCCGGACCTCCCTGCCTCGCCATGTCAGCACTGCCACATCCCAGCCACACCGCCGGCCCTGCCTTGCCCAGGAGAAGACGAAGACTCAATTGCTTTTTTACAATTTTTTGTAAGGTTCTTCTTGCAAGAAAGAAGGACTCATTTATTGTTTTTTCTATGCGGAGGTCCTTCATGTAAAGTGTAAACTTCGCGTATGTATAAGCACTTAAGCAGTTCCTTGTTCGTATGTTTCCTTCACCGCGTACGTTTCTTCAGTCCACATGTGCATTGTGTAGGGATATTGTGTACCGATTAGATATATTTTTTTATTAAAAAAATCTTTGCTTTGCCGTCTGGGCATACAAGGAAGACAACAAAGACATAGCATAACTGACGGCAAAGTACTTGACGCCGTCCGTCAACGCGACCGCTCCGTCTGACGGCAAACCATATTGACAGACGGCAAACTCTTTGCCATCATCTCGACAAACAGCAGACGGCAAAGTATTCTTTGCCGATTTATCTTTGCCGTCTGACTTTGCCGTCTGCTTCCTGACGGCAAAGTCTTTGCCGTCTGGAATTAGGTCTTTGTCGTCTGTGATCCACAGATGGCAAATTACCTGTTTCCTATAGTGCTCACGCCCTCACACAATGCGAGATGTCGTGATTCCACTATTGGTGCCCTTGAAGGCGGTGACCGAACCTTTACAAACAATGTTGGGGCAATCTCCACAACTTAATTGGAGGCTCCCAACGACACCACGAAGCGTCACCAAAATGGACTATGGCTCCGGCGTGACCTCAACTGTCTAGGGTGCTCAAACTCCAAGAGTAACAAGATCCGCTAGGGATTAGTGGGGGAATCAAATTTCTCTTGGTGGAAGTGTAGATCAGGGTCTTCTCAACCAATCTCGAGCAAATCAACAAGTTTGATTGGCTAGGGAGAGAGATCGGGCGAAAATAGAGCTTGGAACAACAATGGAACTTGGGGATGGAAGAGGTGGTCAACTGGAGGAAGAATACACCCCTTATATAGTGGAGAGACAAATCCAACCATTATCAACATAACCAGCCCGCGACCTGCGGTACTACCGCCCAAGACCAGCGGTACTACCGCATGGGCTCACGGTACTACCGCGGTGGACCGTGGTACTACCGCTGCTACGACAGGAGCTAGTCCAGGCCTGAGCCGCAAAGGCTGAGGGCGGTACTGCCACTGACACGGTACTACCGCTCCCCATTGTGGTACTACCACAAGGCCGGATTGGACTAGCCTGGGAAGGACGCGGATGAATAAAAATAAATCCGTGCCTACTTCCGCTGGAAATAAACGGTGCAAAAATCTGACACGGTACTACCGCACCTGGCATGCGGTACTACCGCGCAGGGAGCGGATGTAAAAAATTACATCCGCCCCTACTTCCGCTCGTGTTGCTGTGCTAGACCAGGACCCATGGTACTACCGCGCACATGGGGCGGTACTACCACGTAGGGCGCGGACGTAAAAAATTACATCCGCCCCTACAGCCGCACGAGCGGCTGAGTCTGGTCCGAGGCCACGGTACTACAACTCCTTAGGAGCGGTACTACCGTGTGCACCTAAGGTACTACCGCAACGGCATGCGGTACTACCGCGGGGGCCTGCGGTATGACTGCTCCCAAGAGCAGTACAACCGCATGCCTCAGAATAGCAACACTAGGAATCCTTCTCTTTGCAAAATATGAAGAAAACGGAGGATGCTCCAAAGCGCAAAGGGAAAGGCGGTGCAAAGGG
Source organism: Triticum aestivum (assembly GCF_018294505.1). Classification (NCBI taxonomy): domain Eukaryota; kingdom Viridiplantae; phylum Streptophyta; class Magnoliopsida; order Poales; family Poaceae; genus Triticum; species Triticum aestivum. The sequence continues at coordinate 14,984,259 of NC_057807.1, forward strand.
AGAAAATGTGCACGTGATGATTCCACCCGAACCATTCCAACGCGGACCCCCTCTTAATAGTACGGCTTTCCTACGACTCAAATTCACCGAAAAGAAACATAGAAAAACGCCATCTTCAATAGTCTTTGAGGGGCACCAAACCGTCTTGTGCCTAGTGACGAAGCATCTGAGATACTCAAGGCACACGATTAGTCCGCAAAAGCATTGTCATCAATCACCAAAACACATTAGAGATAAATATGCCCTTACAATGACGTCACACACAAGTCAGCACACGATCTACATAAGCACCTGGACAAAAGAGCTGGTATGTCCAGGTCCATCTATGGATCTAGGAAACATGTTCCTACGCAAGATCACGGCCACCAAACCATTTATACTGATCAACTACCAGCTCAGAATCAACACCGAACACTACAGCCGGCGGACCAACACCATGACAAATCCAAGTACAGGGGCGTCGCACACCCCCTGTGCTTCACCGATGAGGTGCTGGATCATGAATTTCCAGAGGGGTTTAAATCCGTAAACATCGAGGCATACGACGGAATGATAGACCCTACAGTCTGGATTGAGGACTTCATTTTTCACATCCATATGGCTCGCGGAGATGATCTCCACGCCATCAAATACCTGCCCCTCAAGTTGAAAGGACCAGCTCGGCACTGGTTGAAAAGCCTCCCCGAAAATTCAATTGGAAGTTGGGAGGAACTCAAGGACGCTTTCAGGGCTAATTTTCAAAGGACATATGTCCGACCTCCAGATGCAGACAATTTAAGTCACATAATCCAACAACCCAGAGAGTGAGCTCGTAAGCTTTGGAACAGATTTCTCACCAAGAAGAACCAAATCGTCGACTGTCCGGATGCTGAAGCCCTAGGAGCATTCAAACACAGTGTCCGGGATGAATGGCTTGCCAGACACCTCGCCCAGGAAAAGCCGAGGACAATGTCAGCCCTAACAACTCTTATGACCCGCTTTTGGCCAGGCGAGGACAGTTGGTTGGCCCGCAGCGGCACCAGCGACCCAGGCACATCCGAAATTAGGGATGGCAGTGGAAAGCCGCGACGCAATAAAAACAAGCATCAAAATAACAAAGACAACCCAGATAACACAGCGGTAAACGCCGGATTCGGGGGATCTAGACTCGGTCAACGGAAAAAGCCATTTAAAGGCAGCAAAGATGGACCGTCCAGCCTCAGTAAAATTCTAGACAGATCCTGTCAGATTCATGGCACCCCCGAGAAACCTGCAAATCATACCAACAGAGAATGTTGGGACTTCAAGCAGGCCTGCAAGCTAAACGCCGAACACAAGGGGAAAGAGTCGCCAAGTGAAGACGAGGACGAACCTCGCCAACCGAACACTGGGGGACGAAAAAAATTTCCACCAGAGGTCAAAACAGTGAACATGATTTACGCCAACCACATACCAAAGGGCAAGCACAAACGCGCACTACGGGACGTATACGTTGTAGAACCAGTCGCCCCCAAATTCAATCCATGGTCGGCCTGCCCGATCACTTTCGATCGCAGGCATCATCCGACTAGTATCCCGCATGAAGGTTCGTCCGCCTTGGTGGTTGACCCAATAATTAACGGATACCATCTCACCCGAATCCTCATGGACGACGGCAGCAGTCTCAATCTGATATATCAGGACACTATCCGCAAGATGGGGATAGACCCATCAAGAATCAACCAAAGAAGTACTACCTTTAAAGGAGTAATACCAGGCATGGAGGCCCACTACACGGGCTCTTTGACGTTAGAGGTTGTATTCGGTTCTCCCAACAACTTCCGAAGCGAAGAACTAATCTTCGACATCGCTCCGTTCCGGAGCGGCTATCACGCACTACTCGCAAGAATGGCCTTTGCTTGTTTCAATACAGTACCGCGTTACGCTTATCTCAAACTTAAGATGCCCGGTCCATGCGGCGTGATCACTATTAGCGGAAACACAGAGCGTTCTCTTCGCACGGAAGACTACGTGGCGGCTCTAGCAGCCAAAAAATTGAACGGCCTCCCCAACCCGAGTAACTGATCGGTCTTCAAGACCACGGACACGGCTAGACGTGTCCGGCGCACCACTATTTGTAACAGCCCAGATAAACCTGAGCTTGATTAATGACTATGCCCCCATATGTGACCCGGCCGCATTTACACTCAAGATATCAAATTTTCATGGTTCATTAAGATTGACCGACTTTACGCACGGTCACACCAGATTCTTTCACCTGGGTTTTCTCTTTCTTTTTTACAGATGACCATCGTGCTATACCATTCCAGGATACGGCACAACAGAGACAATGACGCAGACGTGCAACAGGGCCCCGTTTCAAGGTTTCTTTTTAGATTAAGACCCGGTGTAAACCTTTTTTATTTCCTTTTGTTGGCCCACACCCTCCTAGTACTTAAAATGACCAAAGAGGTACCGGCGTTATTGACAAGACTACGACTTGCCGATCTAAAATAGACGTTACAAGGGAAGCAACCAATGTGTTATTTGGACCTATGCTCTCACCACAACCGCTCTTTCGTCGCGCCAAATTAATGTACGTACCTGGAAATTCAGGGCTCATTATCGAGGGCGGTACTCAGCCCAGTATACGTTGTAAAGTTCGAATACCTTCGGGTGTGTTCGGCGTCACGAGTTTGGCCTTATATGCATCAGCTTCGAATCATGTCTTTGGTCAATAATTGGGTTTGCTCGGCTCCTGTGTTATGCTACCTTACGTTCCGCTATATCATCTAAGGTGGCACCGGGAGAAATACTGCGATTGTGTCCTGGTTCATCCGGATGATCATCTTAGTAGAGAAAGCCGAAAACTGACTATCATGATAAACCGAGAGACTGGTCAACCACTCGATGACTCAGCGGAATCTTCGTGATTCCTCCACATTAACGAAGGACCGGTTTCCCGGTCACGTATGTACACGCACCATAGTCGGATGAATGCGGACATACCAGGGGCTATATAGTAGCCCCACCGTCAAACTCCTATGGCTAAGTGAAAGTGTTAAAGCTATATAGTCTAATTGCCTTGTTCGCCGCGCTACCACCTCCTTAACGGACCAAGACGTTGGATCAAGTGTGATTATGCGCTTTGCAGAACACCCCCGCATTATATGCGAGGGGGCTGTAGCCGACGACTGCAAACTTTCAGGTTATATACATATATACATAAGCGGCCGCACAGGAGGCACTACAATAGTTTACGGGCAAAAGTATAAATATAGCCTTTATTATCAAAAGCATTGTTTTTACAATCAAGATACATGTCCCTGGAACATGGTATTCTTTTTGCACTGAGCTTCTATTAAATGGGCACCTTCTAAGACTTCTTAAAAATAGTGCTCGGGCGAGTCCTGGCCCTCGGGCGGACCCCTGGTTGCAATATCGGTGGCCTCCATCTTCGCCCAATATGTTTTAACACGGGCAAGGGCCATCCGCGCCCCCTCTATGCACGCCAGCCTCTTGACAGCGTCGATATCCGGCACAACACGAATAAATCACTGCACCAAACCAAAATAACTATCCGGACTTGGTTCCTTCGGCCACAGGTGATCCACAACAGCCTTCATGGCAAGCCCAGATAACCTATGGAGCTCAGTCCACTCGGCCATTTGCTCATTCAACAGCAACGGACACCTTGGAGCACTAAACTGCGACCAGAACAATCTTTCCACCTCATGATCTTCTCGATCCTTGAAATACCGCGTCGCGTCAGCATCACTCTTTGCCAAATCCAAGTACGCATCTGAAGAACTCCACAATTGGTCAAGAGGGGCATACTTCGGATCGCCAAATTTCATCCGCAATAAATAGGGCTTCCCAGCTGCGATATCACCGGCTTGCCGAAGCTCCTCCCGAGCCGCTCTAATCTCGGAGCGAGTTTCCTTTGCTACTTGTAAGGCCTTCTCTAGGTCAGCCATTTTCGTTTGGTTTTCCCTTTCGAGAAGCTCATATTGGCTCAAGACATTTTGTAGCTCAAGAGCCATGTTGGCTATTTTATCCTTACTTTGGTAATGAGCAGCCCGTTTGGCTTTTAATTCCTCAGTAGCCTTCATGGCAGCCGCATTGCTTCTTCTGGCTTGCTCCTTGGCCCAGGCAAGCTCTTCCCGAAGGTTCTCCATGGTGGCAGCTCCATCTGCAGTCAGAGCATATTACAAATCCTAGCATCATGCTCTTATTAATATTCGCTGACCACCCAGATATACATATCCTGTGCCTCGTCAAGCCTCTTGTTCACAAGCGTGATGTCCGCATCCGCTATGTCAAGTTGCCACCTCAATTCAGCAAACTCAGCAGTCCGGTCAGCCGCCGGATCTGCAGCCGCCTGCATACAAAATCGGCACCATCATTACCAGAGACTATGATCCTCTGCTCGCCTCGTCCGGATGGCAACTAGAGTCTCAGGGCCTACTACCTATACAAAGTGCATATTACATTTACGGTACAATCAGAGAATATCACTTTGTGTACCTCAAAGCCTCTTAGCAGGTTCGTAAAAGCTTCATCCAACCCGCTTTTCGCGGATGAAATCCTCTCAACCACCGTACCCATTAAGGTACGATGTGTCTCTGAGATAGCCGCTTGCCGCAGAAGACCCGTCAATGTGCCCGGTTGTATATCGGACAGTCTGGGGCCTTCTCTGCTGGTCTCCCTAGGAGCCGAGAACCCCGGACTTCGGGCGGCCGAAGAGTTACCTTCTTGTCTTTGCGGATCGGGAGAGATCCTCCGGGACGACACCTCAGGGTCGTCCGCCTCATGAGGCGGGTAAGTAGGAGGGGGCGTTTTGCTCTCCATCATCTCCGGAGGAAGATCCCCCAAGGACGAACATTGTTGAGAAGGGCTACGAGCCAGACTACAAAACATATGTCTCGGTTGTTATTCCCAGTAAAAGAATAGGGCATGCTCACTAAAGCGCCTTTGTTCACTTATGGCTCGGTTGACGGTTGGCCCCCTTGTGCGCGTTGTGCGGTAAGGTTGCCCTCCGGGGCAGGGCCCCCTGATGCAGGTTTCTTCCCTTGTTTGGAGACCTCTGCTTCCAAATCGTTAGGGGCGGTCCTTTTCTTCCCGTGGGGAGAAGCGATGCTAGAACCTCCTCCATGTTCACCCTCCGACACGGGGGTACTAATTTCCCCGGTTAAGATGTGTGACGTACCTCCAGTATGAAGTCCGCTTTTGGCTTCCTCATTCCTCTCCTTGTCCTCTCCTGATGGCACTTGATAGGGTGCGCGAGCTAGCATCTTGGTTAGTACAGGATCCGGCAAATCTTCTGGAAGAGGGGCCGAACACCCGATCCGCTCTGCCTTTCTTATCCAGTCCTGGCCGAGGGTGGTTTTTCAGAATAATGTTGTGACAAATATAATGACAGCATGTTCGGTCGCAGAGTTACTTACTTGGGTATCTGGACGGTTGCAGTTGAGACCCGCGTCCTCTATTGTGTCTGGACACTTTATTCGTGATTTGGAGAATAATCGATACATCCCTTTGAACGTCACGCCGAAGAAGTGCTGAATGGTTCGCGGTCCTTCCGGGTTGAACTCCCACATGCGGAGAGATCGACGTTGGCATGGCAGGACCCGACGAACTAGCATTACTTGAATTACTTTGACTAGACCGATATCCCTCTTGAGGAGATCCCAGATGCGGCTTTGCAATGTCAGCACGTCATTCTGGTCCCCAGTCCATCCCCTTGTTGACCCATGATGCAAGTTGTGGTAGAGGGGAAGAGCGGAAGGCCGAGCGGCGCCCACTTCCTCCCTCGAGGCGTCGTGATGTAAAACCACTCTCGTTGCCATAGATCGGAAATTTCCGGAAAAGAACCCTTTGGCCATAAAGCATCGACACCTTTGCTTATTATAGCGCCTCCGCACTCCGCATGTTGCCCATCGATCATCTTCGGCTTCACATTGAAGGTCTTGAGCCATAAGCCGAAGTTTGGGGTAATGCGGAGGAAGGCCTCACACACGACCATGAACGACGAGATGTGAAGGAAGGAATCTGGAGCTAGATCGTGAAAATCTAGCCCGTAATAAAACATGAGCCCTCTAATGAAGGGATGAAGACTGAAGCCTAGCCCTCGGATTAAGTGGGAGATGAATACAACGCTCTTGTTGGGTTTGGGAGTAGGAATAACCTGTCCTTGGGCAGGAAGCCTGTGAAGGATTTTGGCGGTCAGATACCTAGCCTCCCTAAGCTTCTTGATGTCCTCCTCTGTGACAGAAGAGGCCATCCACCGGCCTTGAGGGTTGGATCCGGACATGATTGATGGTCCGGAGCGTGTGGACTGAACCTTGGGTGTTGGAACTCAAGGTAGGAGAAGGGAAGGATCAGGCGCGGAAAGAAAAAGACAGGTCTTGACCTCTTTATATAGAGGAAGAATGTCAAGCGTCCTCCGCGCGGCCGTTTGGAACTTGCCTAAACCAAGGAGTCGTACTAATGGAGAGGTTGGGTTACCCATGCCCGTATTAATGAGAATCCCGTGATAAGGGGAACGCGATCTCTGCTTCGACAAGACGTGCCAATAAAACTGCCTCGCAAGACGTGTAATGCCAGGTTGGGAAAAGCGGTTTTGATAATAACCGGGCCGCGGCGTGATGTCACGCTATCGGAAAGTTGTCAGTAGATTAGACTTGTGGAATATTGTGCTCTCTACGGTCGTATGTGAAACTTGTTTTGCAGAGACTGACATGATTCTTGTGTTCAAGATCTTCCTTGGAGTATTCGGAGAAGGAAACCGCCTTGCAGTGCCGAAGAAAATCTGCGCGCCGGACTCATCGTCATTGAAGCCTGGTTCAGGGGCTACTGAGGGAGTCCTGGATTAGGGGGTCCTCAGAAAGCCGGACTATATGCTTATGTCGGACTGTTGGACTATGAAGATACAAGATTGAAGACTTCGTTCCGTGTCCGGGTGGGACTCTCCTTTGCGTGGAAGGCAAGCTTGGCAATTCGGATATGTAGATTCCCTTCTCTGTAACCGACTCTGTGTAACCCTAGACCCATGCGGTGTCTATATAAACCGTAGGGTTTAGTCTGTAGGACAACAACAATCATAATCATAGGCTAGCTTCTAGGGTTTAGCCTCTACGATCTCGTGGTAGATCAACTATTGTAATACTCATATCATCAAGATCAATCAAGCAGGAAGTAGGGTATTACCTCCATTGAGAGGGCCCAAACCTGGGTAAACATTGTGTCCCCCGCCTCCTGTTACCATTATCCTTATACGGACACTTCAGGGCCCCCTACCTGATATCCGCCGATTTTGACACCGACAGTCTTCACCCGGAACCCTGACGCGAAGAGGAGCACCACAACGACGTCTTCAAGAAGATAACGGCGCCCGCAAGCATCGCCATCGTCGGCGACAAAGCTCGGATCTTTCGCTCGGCAACTCCCCCATGCCAACACGAGGTCTTCAGGACAAGTGCAGCGAATTCAGTTTTCCAGGTCCGGATCAGGGCGAAGCCACTGCCAAAGACAGGGAGAGCGCCCGAGCCACCACCACTACCCTCCTGCCACCCACATGACCAAGAGAGAGAGTCACCACCACCGACATGGTGCCTGACGGAGAGCCAACCATGCGGACCGCCATCCGGAGCCGCCACTTCAGCATCCACATCCAAGCCACCACCATCCGTCCACATCACGGAGCACCAACCTCGGGAGGAGGAAATAAAGGGATCTCCTTTCATTCCTAGCCCGGCATCAGTCACGGGGTCTGGGTCGATGCCCCCACAGTAGGGGCGTCCACACCGGCATCCCCAGCCAGTCCTGGTGGACTGGCAGGGACACAACCCAGTGACTACCGACGGCCGCCAGCGATCCTGCTCGCACGACGCCTCAACCGTGGTCACTAGCGCCGATCTGCCCGACAGGATAGTGAGGACCCGACCACCACCACCGACCACCATACCCGCGAGAAGAGCACGAGCACCACCCGCGAGCACATCCCAGGCCAAGCCTGACCTCTCCTACCCAAAGCTCAAGCTCAGATCCGCCCCGGGCCCCGGACTGGCCCGCCCGAGCACGAACCCTGGATCTGGACCATCTCGTCGGACCAGACCTCGGAGAAGGAGTGCCGCACCACCACCCTGTGCTGCCAGCACCTTACCAGGCGAGATGCACAGCCCACACCGCCGCCACCCACCCACCAGAAGGCCCACAAGGACCCCTGCCAGCTCCCTGCGCCGCCAGCCGGCCGCCCAGCGACAGATCCGGTCGGATCTGGCTGGACCCTAGCCCGCCTGCACCACCACTGGCCGGCGGCCCTATGCACCAGTCCGCAGCAACAACCACGCCGCGCCTGGCCAGCAGAGCCACCCGAGCCAGACCGCCTCTGCATCGAAGAAGGGCCAAAGCATGGACCCCGCCGCCGGCCTGGAAGAAGCCACCGCCACGCAGCCGTCCGCGCGCACCATGCGTCCAGTAGTCATCGCTGCCAGCCTGTGCTGCCGCGCCGCGTCGCCACCAGAGGGGATCGCCCCGCGCCGCTACCCTCGAGCGGGATGAGAGGAAGGCCCCACAGCCGCCCAGGCCGACCGGGCTTTGCCCGGCGACCCGCGTCGTCGGCGGCGAGGAGGGGCGGAGGAGAGAGGGGGAGGGAGACGGCGGATCTAGGAGCTCCCCCCGGCCGCCCGCGGGGACGGCGCGAGGAGAGGCGAGAGGATCCTAGGTTCCCTGCCCCTCCGAGAATCACAAGTCGCAGACTTTGTGCCGTAACAGATGTATCTGCGCATCATGGCTGCATCTATGACTCGGCGGTGTAAAAAGAGCCTTAGCTCGGCGGTTAGGCATAAGGTGGTGCAGCCTAATCACCCAGGTTTAATTTCTACAATTAACAGGTGATACACAACCGAATTACCCCTCATCTCGACAAAATATTGGTACTCATAAAAATATTCTTTGAGGATCATTCTGGGTGTGCGGTGGGTCTGCACTTCAAGATAAAAAACATGACACTCATTCAGAAAAGACGGTGTGCATCAATGTTAAGCGCAAAGGCCGGGTGAAGTAAAATTTTCTCCTAAATTTTAATGATCTCGATGCGGTGCTGGTAAGAATGACATGAAGAAGACGACGAAAAATAATGAAACGCGTCCCTGGTCGCTTGGGCGACTCTTGAGGCACCCGCCGCCGCCGATACACTGTGAAGCCACACCTCCCCTCACTACCACCGGAGGGTGCTGCCACTAGCGGACAGCGGCGGTGTGGCACACTCATCTTCTTCTTTTTCCTCGATTCTCCATCATCCTGTGCTCCCCAAGTAGCCCAGGTCGCCTCCCATTATCGGCCTGGTTTGGGATTCCCCGGATACACTCCCGTGAGGCTTCCTCGTCGCCGCCATCAGCGGTTGCGCGAGATCGGCCATAGCTGCGCTCGGCTCAGGTGTGGCTGCTCGAGTGTGTGAAGCTAGGTGTTGGGCGCTACCGTGGAGGGCTTCTATGGAGATGGGTGACAGGTCATGGGTGTGACTGTCACGAGGGCTGTGGCGCTCCGGTTCTTGGGCAGCGGACGGATCTTCCTTTTATTCTCTAGATTCGGCCATGTCAACACGTGGGCCGACGGGCCTGGGCTAGGCTCTCTTCGGTGATGTGATAGTCGGCGGTGAGGTGCTCCGCTGTCGGTTTTGCTCTGTGTGATGTCAACTTAGGCATGCGCCCGCTACGGATTGTGATGTCAGTTGAAAGGTCTTTACGAGGGCTACTCTCTCCGGATCCATCGGCTGCCTTCGGCAATGAGATGCAATCTATGGACGATGAGTTGACGCGGAGGGGTGGTTGTGCAGTTGTGGCAGTAGCTTTTCTAGACCCGTGGCATTTAGCTGCTAGGATCATGGAAAAGTGATGGCGACAACCCATGATTGAGAAAAAGGGTTTTCCCCCGCTTTATATTACAAAGCAACCATCCAATACAGCCAACGATAGGTGCTGGGACGGAAGCAGCACAAGCACGCCCAAAAGAAAAGAAAAAGAAAAGGAAAAGAAACAAATGTCGATAACGGCGGATCGACAAAAACGATGAAGCCTCACGACCGATGCGTCAACCGGAGATCGCCCACCAAGCTTCGAGACTCAGAAGCGCCGGCACCAATCAACACCTCCAAGAAGGAACGCGACGATGATGACGCTGCTGCCAAGGGTTTCCCCCGGTACGCGGCGAGGAGAGAGGAAGGGTAGCCCCGACGCCCTCCAGGAAGGTCTGGCGGCACCCTCAAGCGCCACCGCGTCGGTGTCGGCCAAGCCAACAGGGATTTCTCCCGATCCCAGCCTCTACCTCAGGCACTTCGGAGCTCGCCACCAAACCGACCACCACCCAGCGCCACACGGACACAAAGCTTCCCACACTGTCTCGCCACAGCACCGCGAAGATGGTCTGCACAACGAAGAAAAGGAGCAGGGAATAGTGCAGCAGCACCGTCGGCATACAGGAGGGCCCCACCTCCACCGTCCACGACGGTAGCCGACCGGACGCCATAGCACGAGCCTACCAGGCCCGTGGCCCCACAGGCCTGGCCGGGCCCTCAAAGGCCCGGACAGCTCCCGCCTCTGCGCAGCAGCTGGCATGCCGTCGGCGTCACTATCCCAGTCCAAGCCGCTCCCCTTCCTCCCCATACAAAGGGCATCGCGGTCGCGCCGTAGTCGACCCGCAAGGACCCAGAAGGGACCCTACGGGCCCAGATCTGGGCCGGGGACATGATGCCGGCCGACCAGCACTACCGGACCACCCTGCCGCCAAGAGGCGGCACCACCACGGCGAGCGCCGCCGGGCTCCGCACCAAGCCGCCGGACAGCCACCGGCCGAGCAGCACCGCCGCCTCCCCCCACCCCGAGAAGGAGGAGCGCGCGCGGGGAAGGAACGACCCGCCACCGCCGACACCACCTGACCAGATCCCGGGGGGCCCGCCGGCGGCGACGGGGGGGAGGGACAAAGGTGGGCGGACGAGGAGGGAGGGGGTCGCGCGCCGCCCCGGCCGCCTCCCGTGGAGACGGCGGAGGTGGCAGGACGAGGAGGAGGGGAAAGGGTGGAGGGGCGCGGCGGCGGGAACGGGGGAACGGGAGCGGGGAAGCGGGAGCGGGACGCCGCGCCGGGCGGGTGGCGGCGGTGGGGAGGGCCTAGGGCCCGCCAGCGACGGGGGGGGGGGGGACCCTAGCGGGAGCGGGGGATTCACCGTGATTCCTGCAGTTTAGATCCACCGGCGACAACACATGATTGGCTCTGATGGTGGTCTCTTTTCAAGTACCAGTCTCAAGCTTTAGGGTGAATACCTAAGTCTGGCCTGAGTTGGTTATACCTGGGGTGGTTATCTTCTTGAAGGCATTCTTGGGGTATGCTTGGATTGGTTCTTTAGGGTGAAAACCAAGACTTTGGCCTTTTGTGGTTGGATGCAGTCATAGCATTGCTCGCTTCCAGAAGATGTAGATGTTGAAGAGTCTCGTTATCGTTGTGGTGTCATGAGATGATTGATGTGGATATGGACATTCCTGAAGTTTGTGGATCCCGTAATTGGTTGTTTTGGATTTAATTATTTTCCTCAGGCATAGCTTTGCTCTTATATTGATATTTTCCAACGGTTTTGTTTGTGTGTGTATTGTTGTTGCCAATGTGGAGCCTAGCTATGGAGAGAACAGATGTTGTATCCACTTGATGCTGCATTTTGAGCCAATAAAATTAATCCTTTATCGGAAAACAAATCTATAACTCGGAAATTATGGGTTATATATGTGCGGATGGTGCTGGTAAATTTGAATGGTTTTGCCTAATCTCCAATGGCGATAAGGTCTATGCCACCGGCAAACTATGGATGCATGGGCTAGGCTATCTTCTGCCTCCTGGCCGCCCTAGTGTTCATCGACATTTATGTAGGCACCAATGCACAGCTCGTCCTCACCCATAGACTGATGCCGGAGCCTTTTTCATCCTCGAGCGACCCTAATATGTCATTCTCAACATAATGAAGGTCAGCAACATACATGCCAACTCCGCCTATTCACCTCCACCATCCTCCGGATCCCTGCCAACATCATTGACCCCACGGCGGAGTGCGGCACCTCTATTAGCCCAGGTGAAACAGGAGCAGCGGACATGGATGCCCACCCTTTGTCTATGTTTTTTTCCTATAAGTAATTATTTATAGAAGACATAGGCACCCATCAGTGGTAATTTTTGTAATCAAAATGACCTGAAGTTACTGGCTGATGGAGATCCCACTGTCACCTTTTTTTTTCTCATTACTGGTTACACATTCTGTAGGAATAGCTTTCCTGCATGGTTCGAAAAGAAAGGACTGTATATAGTTTAGCCAGGAGTAAGCTGAAAAGATGATGACAGTGATAGCCCGTTGATCAATCTGTGGTTCTATGTTGATTATAATGTTGCCTTTTTTTCTATATTGAGAAGAAAGCACCCCCTACATAGTTATACGAAGAGACTGTGTGCCCTAAAGTTCCATTAAAGATGGTTGGGAAATAATCATGATTAATATTCATTATCCAAAAAGAACAATTTCAGAGATGTCATTTTTTATCACATATATCAATATTGCAGCTTCCATGATGCAGAGCATACTGAGAAAAGGAGAGATAAATATTATCTTCTCTTGGTAGTGCATCCCTTCAATAAATCCGATTCTCCATTGGGGCGACAGATCATGTGTTTTCTAGGTATCTTTGATCAACACATACTTTTGCATTAATGTGACAATTAATAGCTAGAGATGATAATAGAAGGCAATTCATTGTGTAAGATATTTTTATATTTCCATCTCAATAATATAGCAGGAAGGTCTCTACTGTTTTCCTTGGTGTGAACAATTCTCATGTAATTTATGGGTTCTGAGATCAGACTAAGTATCTCACCCACCTCTTTTGACTCCACGCTATATATGTTCACAAACTCCTCCTCTTCGCATTGAGAACTTGTACCATCTCTTTCCGCCATCTCTCCTGCATAACTAGGCATCTACATTGTTCAAAACACAGGAGATCTAGAATCTCCAGTGTCCAGCCCATCTCCTTGTCTGTTGTCTATTCTTTTGGTACACTTCAGTACACGCATACATACAGCTCGGGATGCTACTATTCAGCCCTCTACTTGTCCGTTGTCTGTTCATTTAGTACATTTACATAGCTTGGGATGAGAACCATCAAGAATTCCAATAACCCATTCATTGTGAAATGGACAAGACCTACTTGCAAATGTAGAACCAGGATGAATAAATTGCTATAGAACTTGGTGAAAGAACTTTATAACTCATCACATATCATGTGTGACAACCCCGTCACTCAAGGTCATGGATGTAGGTTGAGTACATGAAATTGATACTCCACTTGCTATGCAGTTGAATATCGTGGTATGCACTTTGACTCTCATGCTGAGAATTGGTGTATAAGCTAGGCATGGTTTCAGATAGGGACAACTTACAATTGATTACTTTTCATTGTAATTTTATATAAGTATCTTTATGAATAGGTTTGTGACCTCTCAGAGATAAGATAATAATCCCTTTGGTCATTATAAATGTACGTTTTTATATTATGGGTTTGTTATCTGATGGTTCCCGCCATTGGCTTTTACTAGCTTGTTTTCTTCAGTTTGTTTCTGCTCCAGTAACGGCGTTGGTTTGATTTTCTAGGAACTATGAGTGAGAAATGTCTAAAATATTTAGATTGGCCTCCAACGAGCAAGTGAGACATTATATGTTTATTTCGGTATTCCATTATATCAGAAGTGTCTATTTTCCTCATTAGATAACTTATCTAAAGGGAGAGGCCTCTACTATTTCCTTGGTGTGTGTGCAATTTCAAAGTGATCTGTAGGTATTAATAAACATTTGACCCACCACTTTCTGCTTCACATTATAAATCTTCTCAAAATTTTCATCTTTCCATCGACAAGCTCAACTATCTCCTTTCATCAACTCCCCCTTGTGTATGTTTTGCTCAGGTGACTCTCTAGATACACATTTGAGAGAGCATCAACCTCAACCATCCGTTTCGTACGTGGTCTATGCAACATGGAATGGAGTATCAACTGCTGTTGAAGGCGGTGTGTATGCGGTTGGAGTCCAGGGAGGTCATTACCCAGAATGGGTGGCACCATAATATCCGGATTGGTACACCACCTCCTACGACATAGGCATAGTGTCGGTCCTATACGATCGTACCATTGTTGATATGTCATCTTTTCTATCTTCTTTCAGTTTGTTTTTGTTAGGTTGTATGTATCTTAGTTATACAGAGGTTGGGCGTTACTCATCATGCTTTGTGTCCCCTTGATGCTATATTTTGAGTCAATAAAAATGCCCTTTATAAAAAAGATATACATTTGAGAGACTTATTTTGGTTTATTTTGTAAAGACGGAACGCGGAGTCCCGATGACCTAGGATAAAAATGGAATTATCAACCAAGGTGATTTTACGAGGGGTTTCGCATGACTTATTCCTGCACTCTTCAGGTTTAACCCATGGAATCATTTTATATACATCCATTTCTTGTAGTATTGTCATATTTAGTCACCATGATTTGTTGAAATCAAAGAGCTATGTTGAACGGAGGATATCATGACAGATCTACACATATATTCCGTGACAACCCCATCAGTCTCAAAGTTACGAGTTCTTCACATATCAAATAGTACTTGGCATGAGCAAAAGTTCTCACAATTAATTGTTGATGCATCTTAGCTAGACGTCGATGGTGTGTGTAAATGTATGTATGATTTATTTTTGGTTTTTGAAAAGGGGGTTTGTCCCGGTCTCTGCATCAGAAAGATGCATACGGCCATAAATGTATGTATGATGGTTCTTTCAATTACCTTTTTGGCCGGAGGTATGATATATGGGGAGCAATGGCGCATTGAGGTAAGTCACCAGTAAACAGATCCAATATTGATTAGCAGTGCCACGTTGAGATGATGTGAAAATTAAACCCCAATAGACGAGCGATGGCCTTCCTCACCATGCTCGTCTCTTGAACTATTTGGAACGAGAGAAACGCGCGTGTGTTTCGCAACAAGAGTGCGCCGCCGCCTATCCTGCTCGAAAATATCGTGCTCGAGGCAAAACTATGGGTTACGGCAGGTGCTATGAAACTTGGGCATATTGTTGTACGTGAGTAATTGCCATGCCGTTTTGCAGGGACGCTTGTAAAAACTTCAAACTTTATTCTT
Organism: Triticum aestivum; assembly: GCF_018294505.1. Taxonomy (NCBI): domain Eukaryota; kingdom Viridiplantae; phylum Streptophyta; class Magnoliopsida; order Poales; family Poaceae; genus Triticum; species Triticum aestivum. The sequence continues at coordinate 14,999,437 of NC_057807.1, forward strand.
CTTTTATTTAATGGATGAGGCAAATCTTTTGCCTCCGTTTCGGAAAAAAAAATGGCCCTATTACTCACAGTTGTCTGTAGACTGCTATGATGACAATTCGGATGTTTGTTGGGATTACCTGCAGCAGAATTTCTAAAACCATCCAACTGAGTTATCATGGTTAAAATTATACATATCTACAATACAAATATATATACTACGACTACATTTCACAATGAATCTAACAATATTGATTTGGCATTGTGAGTGTTGATACTTTTTTTCTACAAGTTTAGTCAAAGTAGTGATATTTTGACTTCGGACAAAACTTATATGTAGACTAAAAAGGTCTCACCGGAGGGAGTACTATAGTAATCACAATTCTGCACTGATGTGTACCTTTCCGGAGCAGTACTATATACTCCCTCTGTTCGGAATTACTTGTCACAAAAGTGGATGTATCTACAACTAAAATATATCTAGATACATTCATTTCTTCGACGAGTAATTCCGAACGGAGGGAGTATATAACTGTGTAAATCATGGAATATATTTGTATCGCACCCGCCACTTCAGATTCTGATTCTTACATATCCGCACAACCTTTCTTCAATCTTCAAGTTGTCCTCCTCTGTTGCAGAACTAAACATCATGATAGAAAATAGAGATTTATGATCTCTTCATTGCACCCCATGAGTTCCCCCTCTTTGATGGATTACAGGTGAAAATATCTAGGAAAGCCACGTGTCATGAAATGGATTCCCATTCCCCTGCCCCGCTAGGAGACATGAAAATCACGAGGAACGAGTAGATTCTTCCAAGGTCCTGGGTTCGCCGGTACTCTTTTCGTCTATCTGGTGATGGGAACAAGGAAAACACATTCATCATGGAAAGGTTTGTGTTTTCTATTTCTTCTCAGTCTTCGGGTTGTGGTGATTGTGCTGCGGGGAATAACAATTTCCATGGCTCGATCCCAAATGAGAAGAGGGTGTTGTCAGGGGGCCAGTAGGCACGTTTGTCGTCGATGTTGCCGAAGTGGTGGTAAGATATGGGTCTTCCGGACAAGGCAAGCGAGGTGGAAGGAAAGTCCTCGTTGAAGTACTATAATCTTCTTTGCTTGATGCCCATGGTTATGTGCGCTCCAACTCTGCTGCAGAGCCTTGTGAGATGTACAGGAGTATGGCGGCATAGTAAAAATTACAAAATTCAAAATGTATTCCCGTGTAGTAGGATAATGTACAGAACTCGGTTACATTCAGGTTAGTTTCTCACATCTGTGATTCACACTCCTGTATCTAGATAGTAATTCATGAGTTATATGGAGCATAGATCAAGTCGTCGCGTGTGTTTGCACAATTGCATTAAGTACACAAGGATTTTGAGAATCCTACCACTTAATTTCTAGATGTTGATATTTTTTCACTTACCAGCATCGGAGCCATTCCATGGTATCTACGACAGATCAGTGACGTGAACACATACATTAGAGATGCCACATTTAATCTTCACAAAAAAAAATATAGTAGTGTGATGTCGCACGTGTCTTACAGATGGCACATATCATCATTTGTTAATCCAGACTAATGGTAGATTTGTGCATATATGATTCAACTAGCGCCGTAGCTGTTTCAGCGACTTCTTTTGATCTAATATTAACTTTATTGGGCCATCTTGATTGATATGTTGTGTGGTAAATTTGTGCATATGTGGTGTGGTGTCAGCAGTGCCTCATTGACAATACTCTTCACGTGGTCTTCTTTCCATATATTTGTCTTCATCTACCATCTCGTCTCACAAGTAGACACATGTAGCTAACAGGATCTCTCCCTTGCTCTGCAATGTCCTCCTCCTCCTCGTCTATTGCTCGCTCAACAACACACATCCATGTATTTAGGAAGGTGAGGTGTCAGGAATACTTCAAGCCCAAAGAAGTTGAGTTGTACCTATTAGTGTCCGTCAGGCACTGCATGGACCAATACTCTGACTTGTCAATCCAATACTCTGACTTTCGTCGAGCTTGTCAGGGAGGTGCGGTTGGCCGTGGAGGAAGGGATAGTGGTTCGTTGTGTAGACTGGTCGGATCCTGGGTTCGGGCTATGCAGGTGAGACTGCCGTAGAAAGTCGTACTCCGGTTGCGGCTGGAGTCGTCGATGGCGGCGCTTTATGGCGTCGCTCCCTCGTTGGAGGCATCGATGTAGCTGCTCTCATCTTGCCTTCCCCGACGTGCTCCGGGCAAACCCTTGATCTAGTTTAGATCGGACGATGGCGGCGCTATTTGGTGTCGCGTTCTCTCTTGGGGGCATCGTTTCTGGAGGTGGATCCGGTCAGAGGGACCCGTGGCTCGTGAGGGTGTGTGTGTTGTTTGCCAAAAGGCGCCGTTTGTATGGTTTTTGGGTCCGATTTCCCTGATAAACTGGACCAACCTTCTTTCTTCTGATGAATGAATTTGTAGATCAACTACCAACATTCAAGAAAAAAAACTCTAACTCCTTAGCTGACGGATGACACATGGGTGTCAATATTGCTAGCATGGTCGAAGCCATTGTCGTAAATGAAATAGTTGGTGCTCCTGCATATATTGAACATATTTTTTCGATTCCGAAGAATCAGTAAAAAACATTGGTTCTAGACATGGGCAAAAACTACCTTGACTTTTGAGTGTACTGATATATCGAGCTTAACAACGAACTTACGTTGTTAAGTATCGTTGGAGGCCAGAGAAAGGCCGTATCCTCACTTATATCGCTTGTATCCTGGAAGGTTTGAAAAGAGCAAAATGTGAGGGTGTTTCTGAAGAAATTTTCTATGCCAACAACCGTGTTCGCGGGCATCAAAGTAGAGGCCCAAAATTGGGTCTTGGCCGGGGCTAAACACTTGGGATCATTGATGCCACGAGAGTAGCTCTGTTTTCTTTCATTTGTGGAGGAGTAATGACCCGCTTGAGACCTGGTTACTCTCTTCTTCTTTATTAATAAGATGAGGCAAAGCTTTTGCCTCCGCTTAAAAAAATTCGAATTTAATCATTACATATCTGAATGCACCGCGAAAACTCTGGTTTCCCCTGTTTTTCTGCTCATATTTCATCCATTTTTGTTCAAATTGGTTTAGGTTACAGTTTTTTTGTTCTATATTGATCTGAAATTCAAAACACTTTTTTTGTCCTCACACCAGTTTTTTTGTTCTGCCTTTCTCTGGCCTCACATATTTCTGATGTTTGTCACTTTCGTTCAATTCCGACAAATCAAATAACAAAAATCCAAAACACTGATACTGATGAAAAATCTCCATGAATACTCTGCAGTACATATTATTGTAACCCTCTCTCGTCATAAGTGTAATCCATTTCCTTGCAAATACAATAATAAACACTATCTTATTTCACTGGTGTGAGGACATCTGGTGTTTTCTATAGCATTCAGTAAGGAATCTAGATCGTATCTCACCCACCACCTTCAACTCCACTATTTATCTTATAATAAAGAGCTTCCTCATGTCCATATCTCCACCATTCTATCTCATCATGCTGCTACACATAGTTATGTAGATATGAGATCTGGTACCTCTTGTGCTTGGCCATCTCCTCATCTATTTGTCTGATCCAATTTATATACGTATGTAGCCAGGAATCAGATCCATTGACAATACTTACAAATTTGGACGATATCCACCACCCGATAATGAACATCCATGTTGGTTCTATCACAGGGTATATGACGACCGATGGGCTTTCACATGTCTCTAAAGGAACAATAAAGCGCATCATGCGGTCACACACTAAGACACCTTCATGTCACTGGACATTTGGCTTTCAATCAGTTTATCAGCTCTGTATGTCCGGATAATGTTTAACATTATGTGCTCCCAAAAGGAAATTCGTTTCCATACTGAATCGATAATGAAACTATTACCTTGCATGTTGAAACAAAATGCCATAGTAGTGACGAGGCGAAAGAGATCTCACGATTCCCGCTGTTTATACATCCATGGAAGAATGTCAATATTTAAAAGCTGAAGTTCTATGGGAAGTGTTTTTCGAGCAACCGCAAGAATTGCCATGCCAAAATATCTGAAATTGCCATGCGTTTGTGTAGGATTTCCCATGTAGGGTGTCGAAAATTGCCATGCTGTAGAAAAAACTGGCATGTCCTGAAGCGTAATTTCTTTAAAAGTGTGATGCGTTCGATCTCGATGGGATGGCTATGAGGGTGTCTCCTGTGAGCCCCTAAAATTGACTCTCGTTGGTTATGAAATCCCTGGAAGAATATATTGAGCGTTATTATATTGACAATAATAACTCGATACATTCTTGGTCATGTTGATACTCTATTTTCCATGTCATTATTCATGTGCACTCTGGAAAATTACCAGGTAGCAACTAGTGCTCAATGCCCGTTGAGTAAAGGAGCAGCGGAAGAAATAAGGATCACACTATTCATGTGCAGCCGAGCAAAGATGATCTGAAGAGAACTTGGTCTACATGAATGATAGATGAGGCGATTATGGTTGACCGCTCGGGTGCAACGATTCTCGAACTTCTTCTTTGTGACTACAAATTAAAAAAATCATATGATGGTCCAGCGGATATTCGAGACATCATAGCAGCCACCTATTGGTACTTGTGGTGGCGTAGAATAGAGATGGTTAAGAAGAACAGGTGCAAACACAATTCATGCGCTATCCTCAAATTTGTGTGTGCAGCAAAACAGCCTCTTCCGTCAACTGAACGAGTGGAAGAGACCCTTGTCTGATTACCAAACCCTTAACGTCGACGCTTTGTTTACTGAGGTGGATGTTTCGGGCGCTTGTGGAGATGTGGTACAGGATTATAACGGAGGATTTATTGGAGCTTCCACAACACGGATGGAACATGTTTCGTATGTGCGTCGGTGGAAGCAGAAGCAATGAGACAGGGTTTGTTATTTACCCGGAGTCTTCGATGTAGCTAGCTTTATACACAAACTGATAATTTGACTGCGGTGGAGGTACTGAAAAAGAATGAAGGTTATTCCTTGATCAGCATTAACCCTCAACGATTGTCGAAATTTACTGAAAGAGTTCGGGAAAGTCTGTATTGATCATTGTATGAGAGTCTAATACAGTTGCACATGAGCTCGCTAGTTTGGGGAAGTGTAATACACTGACTATATATGTGGTCGAATACAGCCCCTTGTTTTATTCTAAAGTTTTTAGCACAAAAGCTAGTGATATTTTATTTAATAAAGCTAGCCATAAAGGCTTTCCCGTCAAATAAATACATGACAACATCACTACAAAAGACAGGCTTGCCAAAAAATCACACCGAAAAAGAAAAATATCACACTATTTATTTGATATACATAGAATTTATCAGCCGAATAACGTCCGCACCTGTCAGCAGGTCAAAGTCCCGCCGTAAAGGGCAAACCAGCGGGCCATTGAATATTAGTGAAATAATTTGCACTGTTCAGCTGAAACTGAAAAACATACATGTGGCTATGTAGAAATGATGTGGCTTTCAATAAAGGGAAACGATTCCGGTCGGCCTTCAGAAGCTTCAGCCGCTGGACTCGCTCGCTCACGCAACTCCATTTTACTCTTTCCTTTTCTCACGCGCATCTGCTCCAGGACTACCCATCGCTGAACGCCTCAACCTTTCATTCCTTACCCCCTCACACACCGCCACCTACCGTGCACTGATCTCTTACATTTTTCTCTCTATCTAGCATCCACCAGGTAGCAGGCACACCCCTCGCCGCCGTCAAAGGGAGCCATGGCCAAGGTCTAGGTGAGCGGCAAGCGCATCATTTTCTAACTCGCCTTCTCCACCAAGAGCCACGGCTAAGGTCCTGGCTATGGCTGTTGGCCACAGACCCCTTTTTTCCCTACGGTCGACTGGTCGTCATCTCCTACATGAATGGCGGCCAACTGCAACTAGCACACTGATGAAGCTGCATCCGTCATAGCGGCGCTCTACAGCCGGCGCCCAACACAGCCGCACCTCGCATAGTGGCGAGCTGTATCCAACAAGGCTGTGAGCTGCAACCGTGATATGACAATGCTGGAACCATAATTACGGAATGCTGGAACGGTGTTTTCGGATGCTGGAACCACGGCGACCATGTATGCGAATGCTACAACCGCGTTTGCTAGATGGTGGAACCGGGTTGTGCAGATGCTGGAACCACGGTGACCACGAACCGTTGGATACTGCGACCGCAGCGACCACACCCGTGTGGATGCTGCAACCGGAAGGGTGGCAATCTGGAACCAGCACAGCGGCGAGCTGCAACCGAAGACATCGGATGCTAAAACCGACTCATGGCGAGGTGTAACCGAAGGCGCCAAATTCTACAACTGACGCCAGGTTTTGCTCGGACCATAGCGATTTTTTGCTGTAAGGTTGGCCGCATGCGCAATGTGCCCAGGAGCACTTGCGGAGCTGCGAGGAGATCAAACAAGGTCACGAGTTCATGACCCCCCTTTGGTCCACTAGGTGTGCATGCAGTAGTACCTCGTCTCCCGAAGAGTGCGCAGCAGCAGCCAGCATGAATGCAAGATGAACCTCACCGCCTCGCCCACGCCCACGCATGCATAGCACAGAGCTGCTTTGCTTCTCTGGCTAGTGATCACATTCTCATCTCATCTAGTGAATCAATGGATCACTATAATTAGCAGTGAATCAATGGATCACTATAATTAGCGGAGTGAGTGTTATTTGGATCCTTCACCAAAAACACTATAAAATGAACTCCTTCCCCAATCCCTCGATCCATGGAGATCAAAAGGAGAAGAAGAAATCATTGAGCACCAATATTTGTCCTGTTATGGTCGTTAGGTGTGCTCTTTTCTTTTGAAACACGAAAAATTACTTCGTCATATCAGTTGTATTTGTGTGAACAAATTTACTGGTCCAAAATTATCTCTTATATCTGTTGTACGACTTGGCTTTTTTCAAGCATACTGTGTCTTCTTATACATAGTTGCCAACCCCCTGTGTTTTGATCATGCTCCGCCACTTCCCGGGAGGAAGATGACACAATGCCAGGGAATCAAGACATCCAATGCTGGAATCGATGGTGCGTGAAGCTGCAACCGCCTCCCTTGGTGCTACAATTGTAGTGACTAATAGTAGAGCTCCGGTATGGCGACGACGAGATAGGGGGGATGTATGTTTTTGATCTCCGGTGCGACGGCGGCGCAGATGGGGTGAGCCGGCGGGGTGCGCGGCGCGAATGTTATGTTGGAACTGCGCCCTCGAAATCGATCACATCAAATCACAATGAACACGCACGAACAGAAAATTAATGGTCAAAGGCACGTGTCGTGCCTTTCTTTTTCTTTTTTTATTTTCTCCTTTTCTCATGGTGTTACAAAGTTGCAGGCGGCCAGCCCCAGAGCTAACAATAACCGACTTGGACTCAGTCTAAACTCGTAGACACGCATAAGTCTTAAGCCGGACTCTTGGACTCCTGCAAGTACACGAAGTTGACTCCAATACGTACTACTAATATACTATACTACACGGCAGCCTACTACACAGTATACTACTATGACACTTCACGTGCACGCACAACATGCACACGTACCTTAATTAACTAGCGATCATCAACCTAATCAAGATTACTACTAATAATCTCTCCCTAATCTTGACTTGTCATCTTCCTCGCACTTCTCCTAATCTTAACTTGTTGTAGATCCGCGACTTGACGATCCTCCTCAATGTATGATCCAGACTCCCAGTCACGCTGCCAGGCAACACCATCGGTCACTCCTAACGCAATACATGCCAACGGGTCACACACCGTCCCATGTAGAGACAGGTCCTCATTAAAGAGGCTCCCCTTCACTGGTCCTCGTCCCACTACACGCTTGAGCTTGATCTCCACTTCACGTCTTCGCCCTCGGTACTACACCATACCGGACAGCCCATCGACTGTGACCCGTTTCATCTTCAATTGATCCTCCCAGAGACAAGCACTTGGACATGACGACGACTCACTGACAGGACGACGACGACGACTGAGCGACGGTGCTAACCCGCATGACTCCTTGACTCTAACTCCCGCGGACGACGATCTTGACGACTTTCCGGCACCGCACCTCGGCACCACTGCTCTCGTCAACGATCTTCTTCCACCGCCTTGCTGACGACAACCTGTCGCCTCCCTCCGTGTCGCTCCGACGAACGACGATCTCTTGATCCCTCCTCGTTGCTGCACCACCCAGCGACCATATCGCCCGCACCTCCTCGTTGTTGTACCACCCAGCGACCATATCGCCCGCCCCGAGGCGCTAGTCGGGTCGCCACCCCGGGGCAAGCGCGGCTTCAAACCGACCTAGCTCTGATACCAATTGTTGGAACTGCGCCCTCAGAATCGATCACATCAAATCACAATGAACACGCAAACAGAAAATTGATGGCCAAAGGCACGTGTCGTGCCTTTCTTTTTCTTTTTTTATTTTCTTCTTTTCTCACGGTGTTACAAAGTTGCAGGCCCTGTGTATCTATATATACACGTCGGCCGGCCCCAAAGCTAACAATAACCGACTTAGACTCAGTCTAAACTCGTAGACACGCATAAGTCTTAAACCGGACTCTTGGACTACTACTAGTACACGAAGTTGACTCCAATACGTATTACTAATATACTATACTACACGGCAGCCTACTACACCGTATACTACTATGACACTTCACGTGCATGCACAACATGCACACGTACCTTAATTAACTAGCGATCATCAACCTAATCAAGATTATTGCTAACATGATATGCATGCAGGGAGGAAGTCCAGGGAGTTGCAGGCGTGAGAAAGAGGACGACCGAATCCACGAGAAAAACTGTTTCAGGCGAGCGTGATCCTATGGTGGAGGTTCTATGCCGGGGAAGATCTAATGGCCCATAGGTGAGCGGCCGAGTGGGATTTATCATTGCCGTTAATAGGACCCCAAAAAAATCCGAACGTTCAGATTTTAAGCATTTCACCCTGAACGTTTTTACATGGTAACTTTAATTGACGCGAGATGGCAACTTAAATTGATAAGACATGGCAACTTTGTCCCCGTTTGTTTTTTTGTCAGAAAATTACAATGTTTGCCAATCTCACGTGAACTAAAGTTGCCATAAAAACCGTTCAGGTTGCCGTGCTTAAAATCGAACGTTCGGGATTTATCATTGCCGTTAATAAAATTTTATCCTCTTCTCCATTATGGATTATTTACTATTGTACTGACTACTTCTTCCGGACTGATATATTTGCCTGGATGGCTTTGCACAGCAACTAATGAGCAATAGTCATTGTGATTAACGCAACTAGTGATCAATGGAGCCTTTACGTACGTTGCACTCCCTTCGTTTTCATTTTCTCTGCATGTTTTATTATGAACTTGGTCGAAGTTTAAAATGTTTGATCCGAGACAAAGCTAATATGTGAATTAAAAAACCAGAGGGAGTGCACCCAATTAATGTGGGACACGCAAACAGAATTTTCATGCAAGTTGTTGCATGCTTCGGTAATTAAGGGAGCAGGTGAGAGTCCAACCAATCTTAAAATAGTCTTTCGCCCCGCTTTATAAATAATGTAATCATCACACCCATAAGACAAGTTTAATTGCACAACAGAAAATAATAGAGTCTGATGGGGCATCAACACAAACACACCTAAAACAACATAAAAGAAAAAAAAAGGAAAAAAGACCACCAAGTAGCCGGTATCTCAGGAGACCTGTGGCGAGGCTTGTCGGCGTGCGTCAGCTGTCATCCCGTCCATCATGTGGCCAAGCCGGTCGTGATTCCCTTGTCTATAAAGTAGGTGTCGGTGCTTAAAAAATTCAAAAATTTGAGGATATAGTCAGAGGTTTGCCTAAGAAAGTCCCATCAAGTAACCATCTTGTTCTGTGTCATCCTTAAGGTCCAACATAACGCCGCAAACATAAGCCAGAAGAGGCATCTTCTCCCCTCGGCCTGGTTGGCGCGGGTACAAAGGAAGCCAACAATCTCACTATAGAGAACGAGAAGAAGATTTGTCACCGTCTCTAGAGCACTACAAAGGAGGCACAACCCGCCCCCACGGTCGTGTCGCTTGATCATCTCCATCACCGATGTGAGGAAATCCAGCATCAATTGCCAAACAAAGATTTTCATTTTCTATGGCAAGGGTGATTTCAACAGCGAAATAGTCTAGGTAAGAATGGTTGTCAACACAAGGCATGATATGTTGAGCAAACAAAAGAGATCTCCCTTAGGCTCAACCACCAGGATGCGGTGTTTGGATAATCCGCGAGCACCGGCAGAAGGGCACCCCGCAAGTTGGCGCACTCCTTGGTCTCCACAAGCCCAAATGTTCATACGAAGAAGATGTTCCAATGTGCAATGTGGGAGAGTTCAACCAATCACCAGGCAAAATTCACGCTCCCTCTTCCTTGATTAGTAGTAGCGCTGGCATGCGCTAGTAATTAAGGAGCTTGGCGACTTACACAATGGAAATATCTCACAGTGGTGGCTCGACTAGCACATCTGTCTGTGTGCGGGCGCGTATGGAGAAAGTGGTCAGGGGTGTCTTTACCCAACATGGGTGGCGGCGTAATATGGGAATTGGACAATAATGTTTATACACAGATGGTTCTTTCACATAGGCACTCATGAGTTTGTGCGTGTGCGTGTGTGTGTGCGTGTGCGTGTGCGTGTGCGTGTGCGTGTGTGTGTGTGTGTGTGTGTGTGTGTTGCAGTTGTCTACATCTTTGATTCATAGATATCGAGTGTTCAACTCTTTTCTTGTATCCTCTTGATGATATATATATATATATATATATATATATATATATATATATATATATATATATATTGAGGTAATAAAATTTCCTTTCACCTTTTTTTCCAAGAACAATCAGCCTAGGTTCCTTGTCATTTTCATTAGGGCATTTGCAAGCAGGAATAATTACAAGATTTTCATAGTGAGTCACCAGCCATACAACTCACCAAAGATTACTCCTGCCTACGTGCTGACAGCCACCTAGACTAAACCAACAGTTCAAATCCTAGAATGCCAGAGAAGAAACAACAGGAGCAGGTGAAGACATATCTTCAACTGTTAGTGTAGCAATTGATGGAACTGAGACAATATTTTACTCCAAATGCTAGCAATCTTGACATGTACTTCAACCCCATTAGAACATGTTGGTGGGACTTTCTATCGCTTAGATGTTGCCTCTAACCATCTGTGTGGTATGTACCTTCTCTTAGAAGGAGAAAAGCAGTAATGCAATCAACACCGTGGGTGCATTTGTTGTCAATTCTTGACCCATAAGTTACATACACATCACATATTCTTCACAAAACAACATCCCCCATCCCCGGACCTCACCCCCACTACCATCGGATCCTATTTTGAAAATCAATCATACTGTCTATATATGAACCATTTTGGAGTTTCTATATATGGGATCAGGATCTCGTGCTCTCTACTGTAAAATCCACATTTTGCTACTACATTATAAGACATCCACCAAGGAATAAGAGTTGTCAGGAATAGCTATAGCCATTGCATGGGAGGCCACAGAACACCGTGCTTGTTTTAGACTGCTTCCCGGATTTCAACTAGTTGTGGATGGCACCTTATCAGTAGATTATGATTAACTAGAAGAGCATGGATGAGTATAGAGGTAGTCGACCATATCTCACAGTTTGAAGATCAGGTACAATACTCATGCAACAACCTAGTTCTGGTCAATTTATACGTGCATGTGCGTGCTAGTGAACACAATTAACACTCAAAATAGCTACATGTTGAAAAGGCTGCGTTAAGGCAACATAGGAGGATTTAAAGAATAACTCAAGATTTTCTTAATGCTGAACCATTTGATGCAAATATACTGTAATTTATATACTCGGCCAGGATCTCTCGGGTCCGCAGCCTTGGCCGGCCCCTCCTCCTCACTTCATTGCTCGCCCGTCTCTGAATCGGACTACGCCGGTTCTGTCGCAGGCCCCGCCGCCCCAGACCAACGCCGTTGGTGGTACTTTGGCTGCGCCCCAGAACTACTAGGGAAAAGCCTAGCAGCAGCGCGGGTTTTAGGGTTATCAGTAGCGCGGGAGGCGGCGCTACTAATAAGGCGCTACAGCTAACCCATAGCAGCAGCGCGTGCGCGCCCGCGCTACTGATATACAAGTGTAGCAGCAGCGTTCTTCTGTGGAGCTCGCTACTGCTAATAGCTATAGCGCGCTTCCCCTGTGCGCGCTACTGATACTACCGCGCTGCTGCTAACTTTTCTCCACTCGCTACTGCTAATTTAATATATATTTTTTCTTCATATTTGTTTTGTATTTGAACAGGCTTTATAGAAAAATCTTTAGCACATACAAATGTCATCATGATACGCATACAAATGTCATCATGATACACATACAAATGCCTGCAAGACCACAAATGTAATCATAGCATATACATACAAATAGTCTGATCATAATCATCATCCAACACAAAGTGGTATCTTGTCATCATCTCAAAAATAGTGATACATGCAAGTCTCGAATACTTGCAACTACAACGTCATCCATCTAAACAAAGGTATACGCGAGAAGAGCTATCGCTATGAGTGAGAGCGGAACTATGCAGTACATGAGGTGGCGTTTACCAGTCCTCTCTCGCGCTAGCGTGAACCTCAAGTAACTAGCTTCTCCTTGTTGTCTGCTTTTGAAGCCTTTATGGCTGGCGTCCGAGAACCCATTCACTTGCGCCTGACACTCAGGCCACTCGTTGTACACCCTCGGAATCTTCCCTTTGTACACGACATAGCACTTCCATCTCGCCATCAAGAAACTAGGTACCTGTTAGAGATGCATGTTCATGAAGAGGATGTACAATCATATATATGCAACAAAATATACTAGAGCAACACCGAAAAAGAAAGGTTTAGCAACTAGATGCAACATACAGTACGCAAACTAATTAACTAGAGGTACGCAGGTCATCCTACGCAAACTAACAAAGTAGTGTTACGCAAGTTCGGCAGGGACCGTGGACATCACAAAGTTTCATTGCTACAAAAAGTATACAAGTTCAACCGACACATATCATCATCGGCATCATAAATCACTAAAAGTTCCATCCTTCCATATCATCGAGGATGGACCCTAACTTCTTGAATGGCGTGAGGTCTAGATGTTGCATGCCTATGCGAGTTCGGACGTCAGCTCGCGATATAGGGCCGTGGTGGAACATCCCCTTCTCATCGACGACTTCTTTCATGATGATCGTCGCAATGTCCCTTTGGATGTGAAAGAAGTCATCTCTAAGTTTATAATTCGCTTCTCCATGAGATTCTAGGCACTTGTGGATAGGATCATCATTTCTGCTTCTCATGTGAAGCTTTTGGTGATCCTGTTGAACTGAATCATGAGATGGACGATGTAGAATCCATCCTTCTTGCTTGGTTTTGGGACATGGATGCAGGAGAAGTTAGTTTTATGCGCGAAACCCATCTTCTTGTTCCTTTGTTTCCTGATCTGCATGTGGCCACCTTTAATGCTGAAGCCTTAGAGAGCATCATCTAGAATATTCATTATGTGGGTGTAGTCTTTTTTCTCGTAGTCTCTGGAAGGGTCAAAATACACGGCGTGGGAGACTTGCGGGTAAAGAACGATAAGGACGGCGCGCCCGTTGCTGCGGGGAAAACACACCTCAAACTATTCCCCATATGAGAGAGAAGGAATGATTGAAATGTACGAAAGGGTTGTACGGAACTAACTTACTTTGGATGATAAGGCACGAGGACAATTTCCCGGTCCTTATTTTGTACCATGAAGTTTTGGAGGTACTCCCTAGCAGTTTCACGCTCAAAATCGCCGAGACTCAAGAAAGACTCGTGCATGTAGTACGGATCCGCCACACAGATTTGCGAGACTTCTTCACTCTTCATGACACAGCTCATATGTAGCGCAAAAAGGCGGACGATTGTAAAATCAAGCCGCCTTGTCAGAAACATCTCAAAGGTATGGTCAAACTGCAGGAAGAACACCTCCGCGGGCCGTGTCTCGACGTAGCACTTCCTTTCAGGCACACGAGCCGCGTATGTTGGATATCCTGGATCCTTTGAGGCTAGTAGGCTTTTCTCAGTCGATAGCACATGGTCGTGCAGTCTCCTGAGATCCCCTGATAGTGCCTCCAGCAGTTTCGGCGGTAGCATCGGCTCGCCCGTGAGATGGAACATGGCCGCACCTTTCACAGGGAGATCAAAAGTGCACAAAGCTCTTCTTGACAAAGATAGATCTAGTTAGGGGGCAAATAGGTCACTTAACTAAATGCTACATCTACCTAGCTACCTAATTTGGGAGGAGACAACTTCAACTAGTGGAGGGGGAAGGAAAAAAAGAAAGGAAATGGAGGTGGTGTAGTTAGGTAGGAGTAATGAAGAGAGAGAAATGTAGGTAGAAGAGGGAGAGTAATGGGGGAGAAGTGTTGAGGAAGGAGAAGTGTGAGAGTGGGAGGATGTGGGAGGTAGGGGAAAGGGAAGAGAAGAGGGGGAGGGGGGACAGGTGGGGAAAAGGTGGTGGGTTGGTGCGGATTAGCACTAGCGCGGGACATAAAACGCACTGCTGATAAGAAAGTAGCAGCAGCGCGCTTTTGACACAAGCGCTACTGCTAACCAGGACCAGAAGTATGCCCAATTTGAAAATTAGCAGCGGCGACCTTAGAAAAACCGCGCTACTACTACAGCTTTAGCAGTAGCACGGCTCGCAGCACCGTGCTGCTGCTAAATGGAGTTTGGTGGGCACTGTCGGTCGATATTTGTAGCAGCGCGGGTTACACCGAGCGCACTACTGCTAAACATTTGTCAGTAGCGGGTTTTCCACACCCGCGCTACTACTAATTAGCAGCAGCACTCCTTTTTGAGCCATGCAGCTGCTAAGATTCAGTGTATAGGGTTTTCCCTAGTAGTGCGGGGTCAATGGGGAGATGATGGCTACAATGCCTATGGGGCTCGTCAGCACTATGGCTCTTCGTCCACGGGTGGAGATCGTGAATATGCTTGGCAGAGCGGCCGTTCGGCTGAGAGGCCATTTTTGGGTCCTTCTGGTGGCTTCGTTGAGGGGGCATCTGGTCCGGGTCATCGGCAGCGGGGAGGTTTCCGCGGTCATCGTGGTGGTCGAGGCAGTCAAGGGGGCCGGTACCGTCCACGACAACCGCCTCCGCCTGTTGTTGTCGAGCAGACGACCGATAATGGGGCTGCCGAGGAGCAAGTGTTGACCGATCAGGCTATGGAGGTGGTGACGGCTCTTGGTAATGTTCAGGTCCCTGAGAACGAGGCTATGTGTGATGCGTCTGTGGACGTGCCGGATAGGGCTGAGTCTGATAGGGCGTCCAAGTGGGCGCGCAAGAAGGAAAAGATGTTATGTTATCGTTGTGGCAACAAGGGTCATTTCATTGCTGAGTGTGTGACTCTCTTATGTGATACTTGTGGTAAGCCGGCACACGATTCGGGGGATTGTCCGCTTCTGCGAGATCAGGCACCGTCGCTTATGATGTATGGAGTATACTTTGCTGAGCTCACGTTTTTTGAGTCTCCTAATGAGAGAGAGGTTACTGCTGAGACCCCGAGCATGACCACTGGGATTGTCAAGGTCACCAGAGGAGAGGTCTCTAAGAGTCAGATCATGCAGAGGCTTCGGGAGTTAGCCCCTGGGGACATCCAGTGGGAGCTCGTCAGTCTTGTAGATAAGATGTTCAGAGTTGAGTTTCCTTCGGTGGAGGATCTGCAGAGGCTGCTGAGTTTTGGGATGTGCAAAGTGCCGGGTACAGATTGCATCCTTGAGTTTCATGAGTGGACGCAGGTGGAGCCTCGGTCTAAGCTGCTTACTCAGCCGTGGTTGCGTTTCTCCGGGGGCCCCTCCAAGCTGTTGCAGGATGCTCGGGTTGTGTCCAGTTTGGGCATTTTGGTGGGGAAGCCTGAGGGAGTGGATATGGCGTTCACCAGAGCTCACAGGATTGCTCGGGTTCTGGTTAGTATTCTGGACATTTAGTATGTGTCGGAGGTTGTCAAGTGGACTTATCGAGGCAGGATTTATAATCTGGTAATTGAGTTTGAGGATGAGAACCTGTTGGCTGCGGCGGCTAACGGGTCTGACGTGGATATGCACGAGGGCGATGGCAGCTCGGGAGCAAAGGAGCCTCCGGTTGATGATTCTGGACGACAGTTGTCCAAGGGACCGGGGTTCGAGTCCATGACGACTGGGGACAGGGCGGTTCCACCCTCCTCGGTGCCTATGACGACTCTGAGATTTGGGTCCTTCGAACCTGCTTCTGCACCCCCGAGACTATGGAGTGATTGGGTGGAGTCCGATGAGACTTTTGAGCTCGCGTTGCCTGCTTTGGTTTTTGAGGATGATGTGTGTACTGTTCCTGGGGTTCCTGGGGCTTCGTCGATCTCGGTCAGGGGAGAGGAGGAGGTGATTCGGCAGGTGGCCACTTCCTCACGTGCTCAGCACGTTGTCCCTCCCCAGGACGTGGCTCCGGTGTTGGTGGCTGGTTCGTCGGGAGGGGTCCCGGGGCAGGCGGCCTCGGGTTTCTCTTCTCCTGCCGAGGTAGGGGACTCGGGGCAGGTGGCACCCGTGTCCTTCTCTTCTTCGGTGGTGGACGAGACCTTGGCGGTGGTGGTCTTCCCTTTGGGAAGGCGTCCGGGGCAGGTGGCCTAGGATACCTATTCTCCCGTCACGTCCTCCGTTGTGCTGGTGGCGGCTTCGCCGTCGGGAGGGGGCTCGGGGCAGGTGGCCTCGGAGCCTTCTTCTCCTAAGGCGCCTATGGTGGCCGCCTCTCCGGTGCTGGGTGGGGAGTTCGGGCAGGTGGCCCATGCACTCCCTTCCCCCCGTTCGCTGCCGTCTCCGCCCTGTGGGGCGCGCCCGACGCTCGAGGCCATGGTGAGTGCCTCTCCGCTTCTTGGCGCGTCCGCTGGGGAGTCCGTGGAGGCTGACCGGCCTCGCGCTTGGGGTGAGGCAGGAGGCCCTACCTTGACCAGGATCTCTCGGGAGCAGGTTATAGCATTTCGAGGGATTCCGGATCCGATTTCTGAAGGGCGACGGGTGAGTGGCTGATATGTCTCCGTCGTATCTATAATTTTTGATTGTTCCATGCCAATATTCTACAACTTTCATATACTTTTGGCAACTTTTTATACTATTTTTGGGACTAACATATTGATCCAGTGCCCAGTGCCAGTTCCTGTTTGTTGCATGTTTTATGTTTCGCAGGAACCCCATATCAAACGGAATCCAAACAGGATAAAAACGGACGGAGAATATTTTTGGAATATTTGGAATTTTCCGGAGGAAGAGTCAACGCGAAATGGTGTCCGAGGTGGCCACGAGACAGGGGGGAGCGCCCTCCCCCTGGGCACGATTGGCACTCCCGTGGGCCACCCGTAAGGCGGTTGATGCCCTTCTTTGGCCGCAAGAAAGCTAATTTTTGAAAAATGATCTGGGCGAAGGTTTCAATCCAATCGGAGTTACGGATCTCCAGATATAAAGGAAACGGTGCCAGGGCAGAATTCCAGAACACGGAAACAGAGAGATAGATCCAATCTCGGAGGGGCTCTCGCCCCTCCCAAGCCATGGGAGCCAAGGACCAGAGGGGAAACCCTTCTCCCATCTAGGGAGGAGGTCAAGGAAGAAGAAGAAGAAGGGGGCCTCTCTCTCCCTTGCTTCCAGTGGCGCCGGAGCGCTGCCGGGGGCCATCATCATCACCGCGATCTTCACCAACACCGTCGTCATCTTCACCAACATCTCCATCACCTTCCCCCTTCTATATTCAGCAGTCCACTCTCCCGCATCCTGCTATACCCTCTACTTGAACATGGTGCTTTATGCTTCATATTATTAGCCAATGATGTGTTGCCATCCTATGATGTCTAAGTAGATTTTCATTGTCTTGTCAGTGATTGATGAATTGCTATGATTGGTTTGAGTTGCATGTTTTATTATTGGTGCTGTCCTATTGTGCCCTCTGTGTCGCGCAATCGTGAGGGATTATCATTGTAGGGTGTTGCAATACGTTCATGATTCTTTTATGGTGGGTTGCTTGAGTGACAGAATGGGATAAAGGGGACTTGATGCTTTAATGCTATGGTTGGGTTTTACCTTAATGAATCTTTAGTAGTTTTGGATGCTTGCTAGAGTTCCAATCATAAGTGCATATGATCCAAGTAGAGAAAGTATGTTAGCTTATGCCTCTCCCTCAAACAGAATTGCAATAGTGATTACCGGTCTAGTAACATAGTCAGTTGCTTAGGGGCAATTCCACAACTCCTACCACCACTTTTCCACACTCGCTATATTGACTTTATTGCATCTTTATCTAAACAGCCCCTAGTTTATATTTGCGTGATTTTTATTATCTTGTAAACCTATCTTATCACACCTACAAAGTACTTCTAGTTTCATACTTGTTCTAGGTAAAGCGAACGTCAAGCGTGCGTAGAGTCGTATCAGTGGCCGATAGGACTTGAGAGAGTATTTGTTCTACCTTTAGCTCCTCGTTGGGTTCGACACTCTTACTTATCGAAAGAGGCTACAACTATCCCGTATACTTGCGGGTTATAAACACCTTTTTCTGGCGCCGTTGCCGGGGAGTCATAGCGTGGGGTGAATATTCTCGTGTGTGCTTGTTTTCTTTATCACTAAGTAATTTTTATTTGCTGTTCTAAGTTGTTCTCTATCTTTAGTTATGGATATGGAACACGAAATACCAAAAAAATTAGGTGTACTTGCTACTCATAGAGATGGGGTAACTCCTAAAACCATCGATTCTCATTATGTGAAAGATATTATGTACTACTTTGATAATCCTGAGAAAACCCCATTCAACTTTATAATGGGAGACATGTTGGATCAACGTGAATACTTTAGGGATTATCGCTCGACACAAAAAGGAAACTATTATGGGATCAATTTATTATGTTGCGTTGGTATGCCCGGGATCTATGCTTGAGATATGATATTACTTGTTGCTCTAGGATGAAGGATCCACACCTTCCCTTTTCATGTAAATTTAATGATAATGAAACCTTAGCTTCTTATGCTAATGGTATATATGATTACTATGATGTGGAACAAATAGAAGAATTTGTTGCTTTTAATGCTGCTTATGAAATTGAATCTTTGTTTCAAAAGTATGAAGCTTTAGATGATGATGTTTATAGGCCTGAAAATCTTGCTATACTTAGATATTGCTATGAAAATTATGAATACAATTACTATATTAATGCATTTATTGAGAAAGTCTCCGCAGTCCAAGAAGAGATTAATATTTTGCAGGCAGCTATGGAAGAAGAAATTGATGAAACTGTGAGCTCATTGGATGAAAAAGATGATGAGGAGAGCGAAAAACAAAAGGAGGAAGTGCGGATTAATCACCCGTGCCCACCTTCTAATGAGAGTAACTCTTCAACTCATACATTGTTTAATTCCCCTTCGTGCTTACCGAAGGATGATTGCTATGATGATTATTATGATCCCGTTGATTCTCTTGAAATATCCTTTTTTGATGATGCTTGCTATGCTTGTGGCCAAGATGCCAATATGAATTATGCTTATGGAGATGAACTTGCTATAGTTCCTTATGTTAAACATGAAATTGTTGCTATTGCACCCATGCATGATAGTCCTATTATCTTTTTGAATTCTGCCGACTACACTATATTGGAGAAGTTTGTGCTTATTAAGGATTATATTGATGGGTTGCCTTTTACCATTGCACATTATGATTTTGATGAATGTGATATGCATGTGCTTTATGCTCCTACTTGCAATTATTATGAGAGAGAAACTATATCTCCACCTCTCTATGTTTCCAATATGATAGAATTGCAAGAAACTGTCTATACTATGCATTGGCATTTACTATGTGTGCATGAATTGTTTTTTTATGACATGCCGATGCATAGGAAGAGAGTTAGACTTCGTTGTTGCATGATATATATTACTTTGTGCTCACTACTAAATTACAAATCATTGTTAATTAAAATTGGCTTTGATATACCTTGGGATCCGGGTGGATTCATTACTTGAGCACTATATGCCTAGCTTAATGGCTTTAAAGAAAGCGCTGCCAGGGAGACAACCTGTAAGTTTTAGAGAGTAGTTTATTTCTATTGAGTGCTTTCATATAGTCTAAAAACAAAACAAAATAAAGAGGGGAACCCAAAAAACTTTTCAAAAAGGAAAGTGAAAGTGAGAGAGACAAGCATTGTTGAAGTGGGAGAGCTCCTTGAACTTCGTTCATGTTCACGGAAACTTTGTGAATCTTGATTACAGAAACTTTTCATCAAAAATAATTATCCCCTTGTATAATTCCATTGTATTATAAAAATAATGTGCCAAGGTTTTCCTTTAGGATGTTTACAATGCTTGTTGGTTTGTACGGTGCAGGACAGAAACTTTGGCTGTAGTGCGCGATTTTATATTTTTAACTGGAACGTAAAATGGTTCGGATTCCTTTTGAAATGTCTTGCTATACAACTTTTTTATTTTTCCTAATTTGGGTAGAATTTTTGGGGTACCATAAGTATGGTGGATATTCAGATTGCTACAGCCTGTTCTGTTTTTGACAGATTCTGTTTTTGATGCATAGTTTGCTTGTTTTGATGAATCTATCAATTTATATTAGTGGATTAAGCCATGGAGAAGTTATATTACAGTAGACACAATGCAAAAACAAAATATGAATTGGGTTTCTACAGTACTTAGAGTGGTGATTTGCTTTATTATACTAACGGATCTTACCGAGTTTTCTGTTGAAGTTTTGTGTGGATGAAGTGTCTGAACGAGGAGGTCTCGATATGAGGAAAAGGAAGAGAGGCAAGAGCTTAAGCTTGGGGATGCCCGAGGCACCCCAAGTAAATATTCAAGGATACTCAAGCATCTAAGCTTGGGGATGCCCCGGAAGGCATCCCCTCTTTCTTCAACAAGTATCAGTATGTTTTCGTATTCGTTTCGTTTATGCATTATGTGCAAGTCTTGGAGCGTCTTTTGCATGTAGTTTTCATTTTTCTTTTATGCACCATGCTGGTATGAGATAGTCCTTGGTTGATTTATAGAATGCTCATTGCACTTCACTTAAATCTTTTGAGTATGGCTTTATAGAATGCTTCATGTGCTTCACTTATATCATTTGAAGTTTGGATTGCCTGTTTCTCTTCACATAGAAAACCGCAATTTGTAGAATGCTCTTTTTCTTCACTTATATTTGTTAGAGCGTGGGCATATCTTTTGTAGAAAGAATTAAACTCTCTTTCTTCACTTATATATATTTAGAGAGATGACAGGAATTGGTCATTCACATGGTTAGTCATAAAATCCTACACAAACTTGTAGATCGCTGAATATGATATGTTTGATTCCTTGCAATAGTTTTGCGATATAAAGATGGTGATATTAGAGTCATGCTAGTGGGTGGTTGTGGATTGTAGAGACACTTGTGTTGAGGTTTGCAAGTCCCGTAGCATGCACGTATGGTAACCGTTGTGTGACAAATTTGAAGTATGGGGTGTTTCTTTAATTGTCTTCCTTATGAGTGGCGGTCGGGGACGAGCGATGGTCTTTTCCTACCAATCTATCCCCCTAGGGGCATGTGTAGTAGTACTTTGCTTCGAGGGCTAATATACTTTGGCAATAAGTATATGAGTTCTTTATGACTAATGTGAGTCCATGGATTATACGCACTTTTACCTTTCCATCATTGCTAGCCTCTTCGGTACCGTGCATTACCCTTTCTCACCTCGAGAGTTGGTGCAAACTTCGCCGGTGCATCCAAATCCCGTGATACGATACGCTCTATCAGGCATAAGCCAAATTATATCTTCCTCAAAACAGCCACCATACCTATCTATCATGGCATTTCCATAGCCATTCCGAGATATATTGCCATGCAACTTCCATCATCATCATATACATGACTTGAGCATTTATTGTCATATTGCCTTGCATGATCGTAAGATAGCAAGCATGATGTTTTCATGGCTTGCATGTTTTTGATGTCATTGCTACGCTAGATCATTGCACATCCCGGTACACCGCCGGAAGCATTCATATAGAGTCACATCTTTGTTCCAGTATCGAGTTGTAATATTGAGTTGTAAGTAAATAAAAGTGTGATGATCATCATTATAGAGCATTGCCCCATGAAAAAAAGGAAAGGCCAAATAAGCCTAAATAAAAAAGGGGGCCAAAGAAGCCCACCGAAAAAAAGAAAAAAGAAAAAGAAAGAAAAAAAAGGGGCAATGTGTTGTAAATATGCCCTAGTGGCAATAATAAAATGATTATTATTATATTTCCTTGTTCATGATAATTGCCTATTATTCATGCTATAATTGTGTTATCCGGAAATCGTAATACATGTGTGAATACATAGACCACAACATGTCCCTAGTGAGCCTCTAGTTGACTAGCTCGTTGATCAACTGATAGTCATGGTTTCCTGACTATGGACATTGGATGTCGTTGATAACGGGATCACATCATTAGGAGAATGATGTGATGGACAAGACCCAATCCTAAGCATAGCACAAGATCGTGTAGTTCGTTTGCTAGAGCTTTTCCAATGTCAAGTATCATTTCCATAGACCATGAGATCGTGTAACTCCCGGATACCGTAGGAGTGCTTTGGGTGTACCAAACATCACAACGTAACTGGGTGACTATAAAGGTATACTACAGGTATCCTCGAAAGTATCTGTTGGGTTGACACGGATCGAGACTGGGATTTGTCACTCCGTATGATAGAGAGGTATCTCTGGGCCCACTCGGTAATGCATCATCATAATGAGCTCAATGTGACCAAGTGTTTGGTCTCGGGATCATGCATTACGGTACGAGTAAAGTGACTTGCCGGTAACGAGATTGAACGAGGTATTGGGATATCGACGATTGAATCTCGGGCAAGTAACGTACCGATTGACAAAGGGAATTGTATATGGGATTACTTGAATCCTTGACATCGTGGTTCATCCGATGAGATCATCGTGGAACATGTGGGAGCCAACATGGGTATCCAAATCCCGCTGTTGGTTATTGGACGGAGAGTTGTCTCGGTCATGTCTACGTGATTCCCAAACCCGTAGGGTCTACACACTTAAGGTTCAGTGACGCTAGGGTTGTAGAGATATTAGTATGCGGTAACCCGAAAGTTGTTCGGAGTCCCGGATGAGATCCTGGACGTCACGAGGAGTTCCGGAATGGTCCGGAGGTGAAGAATTGTATATAAGAAGTCCAGTTTCGGCCACCGGGAAAGTTTCGGGGGTCACCAGTATTGTACCGGGACCACCGGAAGGGTCCCGGGGGTCCACCGGGTGGGGCCACCTATCCCGGAAGGCCCCGTGGGCTGAAGAGGGAAGGGAACCAGCCCCTGGTGGGCTGGTGCACCCCCTCTTGGGGCTCCCCTGTGCGTAGGGCTGGAAACCCTAGGGGTGGGGGGCGCCCCACTTGACTTGGGGGGCAATTCCCCCCCTAGGCCGCCGCCCCCCTTTAGATGGGATCTCTAGGGGCCGGCGCACCACCTAGTCCCCCTATATAAAGAGGGGGGAGGGAGGGCAGCCACACCCTAGTCCCTGGCGCCTCCCTCTCCCCACATACCACCTCTCCCTCTCGCTGAGCTTGGCGAAGCCCTGCCGAGATCGCCGCTACTTCCACCACCACGCCGTTGTGCTGCTGGATCTCCATCAACCTCTCCTTCCCCCTTGCTGGATCAAGAAGGAGGATAAGTCTTCCCAATCATACGTGTGTTGAACACGGAGGTGCTGTCCGTTCAGCACTAGGATCTTCGGTGATTTGGATCATGACGAGTACGACTCCCTCAACCCCGTTCTCTTGAATGCTTCCGCGCGCAATCTACAAGGCTATGTAGATGCACTTCTCTCTCTCGTTGCTAGATGACTCCATAGATTGATCTTGGTGAAGCGTATAAATTTTTTATTTTCTGCAACGTTCCCCAACAGTGGCACCATGAGCTAGGTCTATGCGTAGTTTCTTTGCACGAGTAGAACACAAATTTGTTGTGGGCGTAGATGTTGTCAATTTTCTTGCCACTACTAGTCTTATCTTGTTTCGGTGGCATCGTGGGATGAAGCGGCCCGGACCGACCTTACACGTACGCTTACGTGAGACAGGTTCCACCGACTGACATGCACTAGTTGCATAAGGTGGCTAGCGGGTGTCTGTCTCTCCCACTTTAGACGGATCGGATTCGATGAAAAGGGTCCTTATGAAGGGCAAATAGAAATTGGCATATCACGTTGTGGATTTTATGTAGGTAAGAAACGTTCTTTCTAGAACCCTATTGCAGCCACGTAAAAACATGCAACAACAATTAGAGGACGTCTAACTTGTTTTTGCAGCCTATGCCTTGTGATGTGATACGGCCAAAAGGTTGTGATGAATGATATATATATATATATATATATATATATATATATATATATATATATATATATATATATATATATATGTGATGTACGAGATCATGTTCTTGTAGTAGGGATCACGACTTGCATGTCGATGAGTATGACAACCGGCAGGAGCCATAGGAGTTGTCTTAATTATTGTATGACCTGCGTGTCAATGAATAAACGCCATGTAATTACTTTACTTTATTGCTAAACCATTAGCCATAGTAGTAGAAGTAATAGTTGGCGAACAACTTCATGGAGACACGATGATGGAGATCATGATGATGGAGATCATGGTGTCATGCCGGTGACGAAAATGATCATGGCGCCCCGAAGATGGAGATCAAAGGAGCAATATGATATTGGCCATATCATGTCACTGTTTGATTGCATGTGATATTTATCATGTTTTTGCGTCTTATTTGCTTAGAACGACGGTAGTAAATAAGACGATCCCTCATAATAATTTCAAGAAAGTGTTCCCCCTAACTGTGCGACGTTACAAAAGTTCGTTGTTTCGAAGCACCAGATGATGATCGGGTGCGATAAATTCTAACGTTCACATACAACGGGTGTAAGACAGATTTACACATGCATAAATTCTAACGTTGACTTGACGAGCCTAGTATGTACAAACATGGCCTCGGAACACAAAAGACCGAAAGGTCGAACATGAGTCGTATGGAAGATACGATCAACCTGGAGATGTTCACCGATGATGACTAGTCTGTCTCACGTGATGATCAGACACGGTCTAGTTGAGTTGGATCATGTATCACTTAGATGACTAGAGAGATGTCTAATCTGAGTGGGAGTTCATTAAATAATTTGATTAGATGAACTTAATTATTATGAACTTAGTCTAAAAACCTTTGCAAAATGTCTTGTAGATCAAATGGCCAACGCTCATGTCAACCTGAACTTCAACGCGTTCCTAGAGAAAAAACAAGCTGAAAGATGATGGCAGCAACTATACGGACTGGGTCCGGAACCTGAGGATCATCCTCATAGCTGCCAAGAAAGCATATGTCCTAGAAGAACCGCTAGGTGAAGCACCCATCCCAGAAAACCAAGTCGTTATGAATGCTTGGCAGTCACGTGCTGATGATTACTCCCACGTTCAGTGCGGCATGCTTTACAGCTTAGAACTGGGGCTCCAAAAGCTTTTTGAGCAACATGGAGCATATGAGATGTTCGAAGAGCTGAAAATGGTTTTCCAAGCTCATGCCCGGGTCGAGAGATATGGAGTCTCCGACAAGTTCTACAGTTGTAAGATGGAGGAAAATAGTTCTGTCAGTGAGCACATACTCAAAAGGTCTACGTTGCACAACCGCTTGTCCCAGCTGGACATTAACCTCCCGGACGAGGCGGTCATTGATAGAATCCTTCAGTCGCTCTCACCTAGCTACAAGAGCTTTGTGATGAACTACAATATGCAGGGGATGGTGAAAACTATTCCTGAAGTATTTTCAATGCTGAAATCAGCGGAGGTGGAAATCAAAAAGGAATATCAAGTGTTGATGGTCAATAAAACCACTAGTTTCAAGAAAGGCAAGGGTAAGAAGAACTTCAAGAAGGACGGCAAGGGAGTTGCCACGCCCGGTAGGCCAGTTGCCGGGAAGAACCAAAGAATAGATCCAAGCCTGAGACTGAGTGCTTTTATTGCAAAGGGAAGGGAGACTGGAAGCGGAACTGCCCCAAATACTTAGCGGACAAGAAGGCCGGCAATACTAAAGGTATATGTGATATACATGTAATTGATGTGTACCTTACCAGTACTCGTAGTAGCTCCTGGGTATTTGATACCGGTGCGGTTGCTCCTATTTGTAACTCAAAACAGGAGCTGCGGAATAAGCGGAGACTGGCGAAGGACGAGGTGACGATGCGCGTCGGGAATGGTTCCAAGGTCGATGTGATCGCCATCGGCATGTTACCTCTACATTTACCTACGAGATTAGTTTTAAACCTCAATAATTGTTATTTAGTGCCAGCTTTGAGCATGAACATTGTATCTGGATCTCGTTTAATACGAGATGGCTACTCATTTAAATCCGAGAATAATGGTTGTTCTATTTATATGAGAGATGTTTTATGGTCATGCCCCGCTGGTCAATGGTTTATTCTTAATGAATCTCGAACGTGATGTTACACATATTCAAAGTGTGAATACCAAAAGATATAAGATTGATAATGATAGTCCCACATATCTATGGCACTGCCGCCTTGGTCACATTGGTATCAAACGTATGAAGAAGCTCCATACAGATGGAATTTTGGAGTCTCTTGATTTCGAATCATTTGACACGTGCGAACCATGCCTCATGGGTAAAATGACCAAGACTCCGTTCTCCGGAACAATGGAGCGAGCAACCAACTTATTGGAAATCATACATACTGATGTGTGCAGTCCAATGAGCATTGAGGCTCATGGTGGCTATCATTATGTTCTCACCCTCACTGATGACTTGAGTAGATATGGGTATGTTTACTTGATGAAACACATGTCCGAGACCTTTGAAAAGTTCAAGGAATTTCAGAATGAGGTAGAGAATCAGCGTGACCGAAAAATAAAGTTCTTACTATCAGATCGTGGAGGAGAATATTTAAGTCACGAATTTGGTACTCACTTAAGGAAATGTGGAATCATTTCACAACTCACGCCGCCTGGAACACCTCGGCGTAACGGTGTGTCTGAACGCCGTAATCGCACTTTATTGGATATGGTGCGGTCTATGATGTCTGTTACCGATTTACCGCTATCATTTTGGGGATACGCTTTAGAGACAGCTACATTCACTTTAAATAGGGCACCATCTAAATCCGTTGAGACGACACCGTATGAATTATGGTTTGGGAAGAAACCTAAGCTGTCATTTCTAAAAGTTTGGGGATGCGATGCTTATGTCAAGAAACTTCAACCTAAAAATCTCGTACCCAAGTCAGAAAAATGCGTCTTTATAGGATACCCTAAGGAAACCATTGGTTATACCTTCTACCTCAGATCCGAAGGCAAGATCTTTGTTGCCAAGAACATGTCCTTTCTGGAGAAAGAGTTTCTCTCACAAGAAGTAAGTGGGAGGAAAGTGGAACTTGATGAAGTACTACCTCTTGAACCGGTAAGTAGCGCAGCTCAGGAAGATGTTCCTGTAGTGCCTACACCGACTGGAGAGGAAGTTAATGATGATGATAAAGGTACTTTGGATCTAGTTACTACTGAACTTCGTAGGTCCACAAGGACACGTTCCACACCAGAGTGGTATGGCAACTCTGTCCTGGAAATCATGTTGTTAGACAATGGTGAACCTTTGAACTATGAAGAAGCGATGGCGGGCCCAGATTCCAACAAATGGCTTGAAGCCATGCAATCCGAGATAGGATCCATGTATGAAAACAAAGTATGGACTTTGACAAACTTGCCTGATGATCGGCGAGCGATAAAGAACAAATGGATCTTTAAGAAGAAGACGGACGCGGATGGTAATGTTACCATCTATAAAGCTCGACTTGTCGCTAAGGGTTATCGTCAAGTTCAAGGGATTGACTACGATGAGACCTTCTCTCCCGTAGCGAAGCTGAAGTCCGTCCGAATCATGTTAATTGCCGCATACTATGATTATGAGATATGGCAAATGGACGTCCAAACGGCATTCCTTAACGGCTACCTTAAGGAAGAACTGTATATGATGCAGCCGGAAGGTTTTGTCGATCCTGAGAATGCTAACAAGGTATGCAAACTCCAGCGATCCATTTATGGGTTGGTGCAAGCATCTCGGAGTTGGAATATTCGCTTTGATGAGATGATCAAAGCGTTTGGGTTTATGCAGACTTATGGAGAAGCCTGTATTTACAAGAAAGTGAGTGGGAGCTCCGTAGCATTTCTCATATTATATGTAGATGACATACTTTGGATGGGAAATGATATAGAACTTTTGGACAATATTAAGGCCTACTTGAATAAGTGTTTTTCAATGAAGGACCTTGGAAAAGCTGCTTACATATTAGGCATCAAGATCTATAGGGATAGATCGAGACGCCTCATAGGTCTTTCATAAAGCACATACCTTGACAAGATATTGAAGAAGTTCCCTATGGATCAGTCCAAGAAGGGGTTCTTGCATGTGTTGCAAGGTGTGAAATTGAGCTCGGCTCAATGCCCGACCACGTCAGAAGATAGAGAAAAGATGAGTGTCACCCCCTATGCCTCGGCTATAGGGTCTATTATGTATGCCATGCTGTGTACCAGACCTGATGTAAACCTTGCCATAAGTTTGGTAGGAAGGTACCAAAGTAATCCCGACATGGAACACTGGACAGCGGTAAAGAATATCCTGAAGTACCTGAAAAGGACTAAAGATATGTTTCTCGTTTATGGAGGTGACGAAGAGCTCGTCGTAAAGGGTTACATCGACGCTAGCTTCAACACAGATCTGGATGACTCCATGTCACAAACTGGATACGTGTATATTTTGAATGGTGGGGCAGTAAGCTGGTGCAGTTGCAAGCAAAGCGTCGTGGCGGGATCTACATGTGAAGCGGAGTACATGTCAGCCTCGGAGGCAGCGCATGAAGCAATATGGATGAAGGAGTTCATCACCGACCTAGGAGTCATACCCAATGCGTCGGGGCCGATCACTCTCTTCTGTGACAACACTGGAGCTATTGCCCTTGCCAAGGAGCCCAGGTTTCACAAGAAGACCAGGCACATCAAGCGTCGCTTCAACTCCATTCGAGGAAATGTTCAAGATGGAGACATAGATATTTGCAAAGTACAAACGGATCTGAATGTCGCAGATCCATTAACTAAACCTCTTCCACAAGCAAAATATAATCAACACCAGAACTCTATAGGTGTTCGATTCATCACAATGTAACTAGATTACTGACTCTAGTGCAAGTGGGAGACTGTTGGAAATATGCCCTAGAGGCAATAATAAAATGATTATTATTATATTTCCTTGTTCATGATAATTGTCTATTATTCATGCTATAATTGTGTTATCCGGAAATCGTAATACATGTGTGAATACATAGACCACAATATGTCCCTAGTGAGCCTCTAGTTGACTAGCTCGTTGATCAACTGATGGTCATGGTTTCCTGACTATGGACATTGGATGTCTTTGATAATGGGATCACATCATTAGGAGAATGATGTGATGGACAAGACCCAATCCTAAGCATAGCACAAGATCGTGTAGTTCGTTTGCTAGAGCTTTTCCAATGTCAAGTATCATTTCCTTAGACCATGAGATCGTGTAACTCCCGGATACCGTAGGAGTGCTTTGGGTGTACCAAACGTCACAATGTAACTGGGTGACTATAAAGGTATACTACGGGTATACCTGAAAGTATCTGTTGGGTTGACACGGATCAAGACTGGGATTTGTCACTCCGTATGATGGAGAGGTATCTCTGGGCCCACTCGGTAATGCATCATCATAATGAGCTCAATGTGACCAAGTGTTTGATCACGGGATCATGCATTACGGTACGAGTAAAGTGACTTGCCGGTAACGAGATCGAACGAGGTATTGGGATACCGACGATCGAATCTCGGGCAAGTAATGTACCGATTGACAAAGGGAATTGTATACGGGATTACTTGAATCCTCGACATCATGGTTCATCCAATGAGATCATCGTGGAACATGTGGGAGCCAACATGGGTATCCAGATCCCGCGGTTGGTTATTGGCCGGAGAGCTGTCTCGGTCATGTCTACGTGATTCCCGAACCCGTAGGGTCTACACACTTAAGGTTCGGTGACGCTAGGGTTGTAGAGATATTAGTATGCGGTAACCCGAAAGTTGTTCAGAGTCCCGAACGTCACGAGGAGTTCCGGAATGGTCCGGAGGTGAAGAATTCTATATAGGAAGTCCAGTTTCGGCCACCGAGAAAGTTTCGGGGGTCACCGGTATTGTACCGGGACCACCGGCAGGGTCCCGGGGGTCCACCGGGTGGGGCCACCTATCCCGGAGGGCCCCGTGGGATGAAGAGGGGAGGGAACCAACCCCTGGTGGGCTGGTGCGCCCCCCCTTGGGCTTCCCCTGCGCCTAGGGTTGGAAACCCTAGGGGTGGGGGGGCGCCCCACTTGACTTGGGGGGCAAGTCCCCCCCCCTAGCCCCCCCCTTTAGATGGGATCTCTATGGGCCGGCACACCCCCTAGGCCCCCTATATAGAGGGGGGAGGGAGGGCACCCGCACCCTAGTCCCTGGCGCCTCCCTCTCCCCACGTATCACCTCTCCCTCTCGCTGAGCTTGGCGAAGCCCTACCGAGATCACCGCTACTTCCACCACCACGCCGTTGTGCTGCTGGATCTCCATTAACCTCTCCTTCCCCCTTGCTGGATCAAGAAGGAGGAGACGTCTTGCCAACCGTACGTGTGTTGAACGCGGAGGTGTTGTCCGTTCAGCACTAGGATCTTCGGTGATTTGGATCACGACGAGTACAACTCCCTCAACCCCGTTCTCTTGAACGCTTCCCCGAGCGATCTACAAGGGTATGTAGATGCACTTCTCTCTCTCATTGCTAGATGACTCCATAGATTGATCTTGGTGAAGTGTAGAATTTTTTTATTTTCTGCAACGTTTCCCAACACAATGTTACTATCCTTTTTCCACACTTCTGCTTCAAAGTAGCACCATGTTCTTCATATAGATTGTCTCCTATGTTGTCACTTTCATATACTAGTGGGAATTTTCATTATAGAGCTTGGCCTGTATATTCCAACGATGGGCTTCCTCAAATGTCCTAGGTCTTCATGAGCAAGCAAGTTGGATGCACACCCATTTAGTTTCTTTTGTTGATCTTTCATACATTTATAGCTCTTAGTGCATCCGTTGCATGGCAATCCCTACTCCTCACATTGACATCAATTGATGGGCATCTCCATAGCCCGTTGATTAGCAATGTCGATGTGAAACTTTCTACCTTTTTTTCTTCTCCATATAAACCTCCACCATCATATTCTATTCCACCTATAGTGCTATATCCATGGCTTTGCGCTCATGTAGCATTCCACATCAAAAATTGTCTTTTTTATCATTTACCTACTCGAGGACGAGCAGGAATTAAGCTTGGGGAAGCTGATATGTCTCCGTCGTATCTATAATTTTTCATTGTTCCATGCCAATATTCTACAACTTTCATATACTTTTGGCAACTTTTTATACTATTTTTGGGACTAACATATTGTTACAGTGCCTAGTGCCCTTTCCTTTTTGTTGCATGTTTTATGTTTCGCAGGAAACCCATATCAAACAGAATCCAAACGGGATAAAAACGGACGGAGAATATTTTTGGAATATTTGGGATTTTCCGGAGAAAGAATCAACGCGAAACGCTGTCCGAGGTGGCCACGAGACAGAGGTGCGCACCCTCCCCCCTGGGCGTGCCTGGCACTCTCGTGGGCCACCTGTAAGGCGGTTGATGCCCTTTTGTCCACAAGAAAGCTAATTTTTGGAAAATGATCTGGGCGAAGGTTTCGATCCAATCGGAGTTACAGATCTCCAGATATAAAGGAAACGGTGCTAGGGCAGAATTCCAGAATGCAGAAACAGAGAGATAGATCCAATCTCGGAGGGGCTCTCGCCCCTCCCAAGCCATGGGAGCCAAGGACCAGAGGGAAAAACCTTCTCCCATCTAGGGAGGAGGTCAAGGAACAAGAAGAAGAAGGGTGTTTGAGGCCATATCGCAAATAAAAAATAACAAGGCTCCAGGCCCGGATGGATTTCCGGCTGAGTTCTATAAAAAGTGCAAGCATATTATTAAAGGGGATCTATTGCCTTTGTTCAATGATCTCTTCTCTGGACAGCTGCAGCTTTTTCAGCTGAATTTTGGAACTATAACCCTTCTCCATAAGAAAACAGAGGCTGTGAGATTTGAGCAATTCAGGCCCATCTGTCTTCTTAATGTTAGTTTCAAAAAAATTTACCAAGGTCGGGACTAATAGGCTCACACAGATTGCGCATGCTGTGGTGCAGCCTACCCAAACTGCTTTCATGCCGAGCAGGAACATCCTTGAAGGGCCGGGGTTGTGGTCCTTCATGAAATGCTCCATCAGATCCACAAGAAAAAGCTAGATGGAGTTGTTTTTAAAGTGGATTTCGAGAAAGCGTATGACAAAGTCAAATGGCCTTTCCTTCAACAGGCCTTACGCATGAAGGGTTTTGATGAAGCTTGGCGACGCCAGGTAGGATCCTTCACGCAAAAAGGGAGTGTTGGAATTAAAGTGAATGACGATATAGGTCATTATTTCCAGACACACAAGGGCCTGAGACAAGGTGATCCAATGTCTCCTATTTTGTTCAACATTGTAGTTGACATGTTGGCAACTCTCATAGGAAGGGCAAAGGAGGCCGGTCAGGTGGGTGGCTTGGTGCCTCATCTAGTTGATGGTGGTGTGTCCATTCTGCAGTACGCTGACGATACAATCATCTTTATGGAGCATGACATGGCAAAAGCAAGAAATATGAAGCTGGTGTTATGCTTATTTGAACAATTGACCGGATTGAAGATTAACTTTCATAAAAGCGAGTTGTTCTGCTTTGGTAGAGCCAAGGAGGAACAAGAGGCTTATAGGTAATTGTTTGGATGTGAATAGGGGCTTTACCTTTTACATATCTAGGTATACCCATTCACCAGCGTAAGCTAACAAACAGAGAATGGAAGTGCATCGAGGATAGGTTTGAGAAGAAACTGAGTTGCTGGAAGGGCAAACTTATGTCTTATGGAGGCCGATTGATTCTTATTAATTTGGTGCTCACGAGTATGCCGATGTTCCTCTTATCTTTCTTTGAAGTTCCAGTTGGGATTAGGAAAAGGCTGGACTTCTACCAATCCAGATTTTTCTGGCAGAGTGATGCACTAAAGAGAAAGTACCGACTCGCCAAATGGGATATCATCTGTTGGC
Source organism: Triticum aestivum (assembly GCF_018294505.1). Lineage (NCBI taxonomy): Eukaryota > Viridiplantae > Streptophyta > Magnoliopsida > Poales > Poaceae > Triticum > Triticum aestivum. The sequence continues at coordinate 15,032,735 of NC_057807.1, forward strand.
CAAAGGACCAAGGGGGTCTTGGTATTGAGAATCTTGAAGTCAAGAACAGATGCCTTCTCAGTAAGTGGTTGTATAAGTTATCAGTTGAGACTGAGGCAACGTGGGCGCAGATTCTCCGTAATAAGTATATGCAGTCCAAGACTTTGTCCCAGGCGACAATGAGACCAACTGATTCGCCGTTTTGGAAGGGGCTTATGAGAGTTAAGGCAGTCTTCTTTAATAGAACAAAGTTTATTGTTGGTAATGATAGCAATACTCGTGTCTGGGAGGATACTTGGCTTGATGACACGCCGTTGGCGCTCCAGTATCCGTCCCTGTATCGTATTGTTCAACGACGTGATGCTCTAGTTGCAACGATTATGCAGTCCATTCCCCTTAATATTCAGTTTTGGAGGGTGCTTATTGGTGACTGGTAGGAAGCATGGCTTCATTTGGTGAGTAGACTGATGGAGGTTCAGCTAGCTCATCAGCCCGATCAGTTGTGTTGGAAACTTACTTGGTCTGGAGAATTCACAGTTAAGTCGATGTATATCGATGTTATTAACTCAAGTGTTATTCGTAGATCCAAACATGTTTGGAAAGTAAAACTCCTTTGAAGATTAAAGTGTTTATGTGGTTTGTACATAAACAAGTCATTTTAACAAAGGATAACTTGGTTAAGCGCAACTGGACAAGATCTACTAGGTGTAGTTTCTGTGATCGGGACCAGAATATTAAGAACCTCTTCTTTGAGTGCCCGTTGGCGAGAGTTTTGTGACACACCGTACAAATTGCCTTTAACATTACTCCTCCGAATTCGGTCAGTACGTTATTTGGAACGTGGCTTGTTGGGATAGAGTCCGAAACAGCTAGACACATTCGTGTAGGAGTATGTGCGTTGTTGTGGGCAATTTGGAACTGTAGAAATGATTTGGCTTTTAACAGAACAATAACTATTCATTTTTTGCAGGTTTTATTCTGACCTACTGCGCTGATCCGTATGTGGTCCTTACTCACTCCGACGGAGACCAGGGAGTGTTTGGTTACTGGATCTGTCCGGTGAGAGATGGTAGCGCGGGATATCTTCAACTGGTTTGGATGGCGGTCATGTGATATGATAGGAGATTAGTTTACCTATCTTTGTTATGCCAGCCGGTTGTGGCTTTTGGGCCTTTTGTTTTTGGCGTTGTGGCTCTTTGTGAGCTTGCCATTTTTATTGTTTCTAGACTTTAAGACTTTGTTGAACCTCCTTTATTTATAAATGTGGTCGTATGCATTATTCAGATGCAGAGTCCGGAGAGTCCTCCCTTTCAAAAAAGAAAAAAAAATCCTATTGTCCTTAGAAAATAACAAAAACACGATAATTCTATTGGAGTTTCTTACCTTAATTATTAACCGCAAAAGAATAGAATAATTTCAGAAGATAAATATTGGAACCTGGACACAGAAGAATTCACTTTAGAAAACCTATACCAAACAACGTATTTGTAATCTTTGAAATTTTCACAAAGAATCATGCGCATATGTATTTTTAGAAACTTATATCCATGTAAATTTTCCTAAAATAATTTGACCATTTGTGGCCTAGGTAAAAAGAAGAAAATGATAGTGAAACATTTTTCAATCATTTAATATGGATAGAAAAAAAAACAGGATAGCACTAGCTCATTTCCTAGTCAGGCATTAATTCCGGAAGCGCCGAAGCCATCCCTCAAACCCCAAATCCCCAATCTCAGTCCTCCACCCTCAATGCGTCCGCCGGAGCAGTCACTGCTCCAACAGGCCGCGCCGCCGGAGCAGCCAATCCTCGACGAGCTCCTCGAGGAGATCTACCTCCGGCTCCCCACGGCCGCAGACCTCGCCCGCGCCTTCATGGCCTGCGTCCCCTTCCGCCGCGTGGTCGCCGGCCACGCCTCCCGCAGCTGTTTCCATGCTCTCCACCGCCGCCCCTCCTTGGTATCCTCGACCTCCCGTTCATACCTGCCCAACCTCCCCACCCCTCCGCTGCTGCCGCCCGCGCCTACGCCGACGCCGGGGCCGACTTCTGGTGCTCCTTCCTCCCATCCCACGAGCGGTGGGGTATAACCGACGCTCGTGACGGCCGCGTCCTCCTCGCTGGCGTCCCCGCCGGAAGCATCTACCCTTGGGGCGGCAGCAAATTGCTAAGAGACTTCGCCGTCTGCGACCCATTGTTCCGTCTCTACCTTGTGCTGCCTGTCTTCCCTGACGACCTAACTGCATTAGTCCATGAGCCAGATATCACGGATGCGGATTACTTCCTTGCGCCTCCTGCCGAGGATGAGGACGACGGTGTATTCTTCAGAGTGATGTGCTTGGCGCGATGCAAAACCAAGCTGGTTCTCTTCGTCTTCTCTCGAGGTGCCGGACAATGGCGTACTGTTGCATTTGATTCTGAATCAGAGATATATTGGGCCTCAAGGCGCTACTATTGCCGTCGATCCTTTTGTCGGGCATTTTTCCCGTGGAACAAATTGCTCATGCTCGACACAGACAGGATGGAGTTCTCTGTTGTCAACCTACCCATTGAGCCCTGGCCCGAAGAGTATGAGATGACCTTTGTGGAGGGAGCTAAAGGAAGACTTGGGATGTTTACTATCTTCGACGATTTTGATGAGAAACAAGGTGGTGTAGTATTTCACCTTTGGTATGGCATACTGCGAAATGATGGGGACCGCGCAAAGTTGTGGCAAGCAAAGGCGATGATCTCCTTGCCTTTATCGTATCGGCACTATAGAATTGCGGGTGTTGCTGGGGGATACCTGCTCCTGCAAGGTATTCCAAAAGACCTGCTCTTGACATCACCTTCGGCAGAGGGTAAAGAAACGGTTTGTTTTTCATTGAATCTTCAGACTCTCGAGCTTGAGCGGTTCTGTGGGATTGCGGACAAGACTTACGAAGAGCACCTGTATGCTGGTTTCCCAGCATCCTTGTCTGTACCAACAATTTAATGCGGTAATCTTGCTCTCAGTCTTTTCCTTTTTGCATTTTGCATTGCAATGTGACTTTGGTGTTTGTTTCATGCTACTATATGCTTTGTGATTCTTTTTACTTGAGCTTACAGTCCTTAATGCTGCTGCAACCAAGATATATTCTGCCCATTATAATCCTTATAAGCACTTAGACTTATTGATCCTTTGATGATATTCTAGTTGCTAATCTTAGAAAAAAAGAAGTATTTGTTTCTTACCTTGCTTAATTGATGTCTCTTGTATCATACAGATAAAACAAAGCAGCAGCATATTATTGATTGAAATATTCTTATAAACTCACTTTGGAAATGCTACTACCTATTTCCCCATAATATAGATTTATTCCTTGTACATTAATAACTATCTTCTATATTTCTGGTCATTCACCTCGGCATTCATTTCTTACTTCCTTCATGATTGATTGCAGATTAGCATCTTCATACTGCAGTGCTCCTTTGTACATAAAAAAACTTACAGTTCTTCTTAATTTAAGGTGAATGCTCCCAACAATTGGTCCCAGTATTATGTCGTCTCTTGAAGTGAAATCACATGGGTACTTGGTTAAATTATTTAAAAAGGTTTGTGCAATTCTGCACATTTCTGAACTGAAGCATTTGAGCCAAACTGTACATTCAATTTTTGACCATATAATTTCTACTAGTTACCGAAAATTTATATGATTTTATTGTATTGCATCTAACAACAGCGGTTCATCATTCATCTATTATGCAGGCTTTAATCTGCATTATGGGGTCTTATTTTGTGTCAGACTGTTGGTTTGGAGTGCAAGGATGGCGACTAGACTTCACTTCTGTTTGTCCAGGTCACTTAATTAGCCGTCATTTGGGTTTTTGACGACATGTATGTCTGCCACATGAAACCCGTTGATTCGGGATGTTTAGGTCCTAGATGGTTTGTATACCTTATTAAAAGCTGCTATAAGTCATGTCAGCTGTGTATGTAGTTGTCCTGCTATTGGCTAAGCTTTTCCTAGAACCATCAGCTAATGTTTGAGCGTACATGGAATTCTAGCGCGCTGCTATTGCATTAGTTTTCAACATTGCTGCGGTGTTGTGTCAAATTGTTCATCAGAGATTGGTATGTTTCAGAACATCACTGTGTTTGCTGCTCTTTTTGTGCTCCCTGATATATATTCTTTTTGCAAGCAAGAGCTCCCTGACATGTCATTTACATTTGTTATTGTCTATCATGTGTTGATCACATTTCATTTCTGGGTTGACTCATCTTTTATACATCTGATCAGCTGATTTCTGCTCTTTTACTGCCACATGTGTGGTGTATTCTTTCAGAACATAGAATGGTTTTGGTCGCCCTTATATTATTATCTCCTCTTCCTCCAATCCAGTAATCATTTCACTGGGGGTGAGAACTAGGCTGGTCTATGGCAGATCAGTATATGGTTATGCCTGGAACTGGATGTGCCAGGAAAATTTCTTGCCGGTAAAACTACACAAGCATGGTGCAACATTCACGTTGGCTGGTGCTTGTTCAATGAATAGCTAGTTCTGCGGCTCCATGTCCCACAACTTCATGTTTTTTTTTGCATGGCGCCACAACTTAGTGTTGCATAGACTATTCTAGTAGTTGGAGAGTACATGGAGCGCTTATCTTTGTTACCTTATCAGAACCCGTTGCATTCATTGTAAAAGAAATTTGTTTCTTTCATTTGGTCAAGAATTTTTTAGTGTGAGCCTTCTTTTTATATGGGCTGCTAATTTTCATGTTGCTATAATGTTAATTTTCTTAAACAGGTTATTAGGCCACCATCAATCAATGTCTTAGATTTGGTTGTACTTTTTCTTCTAGTCCAACAAAGCATCTTAAAAGAGCTTTTGGCAGACAATAAAAAGGAACAATCTTTAGAAAAGATATACGGTGATCTGGCGCATTGGATATGTGTGTACCATCGGTCAACCATGTCATTTCCCATCTGAATGGTAGTTATCTTTTATTTAGTTGATCCATTCAGTTCCCTCGTGTAATGTGCAGCTTTCATTCATTTGAGATAGGATTTCCACCCGCCATGTTCAGTTCCACACTACATATAAAAGCTCAAAATATCATCCTCTCCCCTCATGGATACTCCTCGAACCCGCTTGTCAATTGCACAACTAGCTAGCTTGGAAAGAGATGATACATGTGCTGTCATAATCTCCTCACTTGAAGCTCAACATCATTTATACTATCTGGAAATGAGAGGCCTCAGGATCATACCCTACCCTCATGTGTCAAAATATCTAGAAGTAAGAGGCCTAGCTCGTCTGATGCTGTCGCCATGCTCCAGTTTATACATCATTGGGAGAATGTGCTGTGTGTTTAGGGTGACCGGGTTTACTATCTTCCATTTAGCTTTGCTTCATGGTGTCTGCTGGCTTGTCATACTGAGAGGCATGGACTTCTTCAGCCATGCATTGTACTTGGTCCCTGCCTTAATTATCCTTTTCGTTCTTTGCCTTTGATCCACTCTTGTGATTTGTTTTTTCTTTGCCTGACGAAACCACTTGAGCGCTGCACTTTCATGTTTTTATCATCTGTTTAGTGGCCCTTCATATTTTGTTTCGTGTTAGAAGTTGTGGTCTCCCAATCTCAAAGCAAAGTGAAAAAATCACCTAGTTTCGGGCCATGTAGCATACGACCGTTTAAATTCTATTTGAGCAAAGCACATAATAATGAGTACTCCCTCCCTTCCTAAATATTTGCCTTTTTAGATATGTCAAATGGCTGTATCTCCTTCCACAACAGATGTATATAGACATACTTTAGAGTGTAGATTCACTCATTTTGCTTCGTATGTAGTCACTTGTTGAAATTTCTAGAAAGACAAATATTTAGTAACGGAGGGAGTAGATGGGAGTTGAGAAGATTTTTGTTTTGGATAACAACATTTAGTTTGAGATACTCAAGTAGGGTGCATGCTACATACGTAGGAATACCATATTCACGAGATTTTCGGTAACATGTGAGAACTCGGAACTCAGTGTATCAACTTTATAGCCCGCAGTCATTGACAAGCCACAAAGACGTATCAGGCATTGAGGTTAACGTCTGGTGGTGGGCCACCACTGCAGCTGGAGTCCCTAACCCTACTTCCGCGTAGCAGCAAATCGGGACGAGGAGGACAGGATGATTACCCTAATCGGTGGCGGGGCCGCAGAAATCGGGACCATAAACAGGCTCTCGCGGAGTGAAGTATAATTTAAACATTTAGATTGTAGAGCTTGTCGCAAACGAAGCCTCATCTTCAAATCCCAGAAGTTTGTACACTATCCTCTGAAATCCCGATTGTTTTTAACCCTAAACAACACCAAACCTGTTTGTAAGCACAATCCCAGTCGCGATCACTCATTTCTCTCACTGATAACCTGGGCCTACGTGTCATCTCCATTTTCCTCATGTATCTGGCCTCTTCCCTTTCTCTCTTGCGTGAGCTCATGCGAACCAGGCAGCAAGGTAGCATACGTGGTTCTCGTGCGCGTCCTGGGCGAGTGTGTCGGCCACACGCATGAACGCTTGGAAGGAGGTGGCCTCGATCTGATAGCCACATCGATCCAGCTCTTGGATACTAGTACATGCAAAGCGGCCAGTTTGCAATGCTATATACAGCCCAGTACGCATGTGTAAACACAGAAAACGAAGAAGGCATACATGCATGCAATGTCTAGCTAGCAATCAATGCACGCGTGCATCATCGATCTTGGATAAAATGTCGCTAGGAAACTCTGAACAAGAATCATCTATAACTTTGACGACGTGATCGACGATAATATAGAAAAATGAAATTCTAATTCGTCAAGCAACATTGATCGCGATAATATTCGCCAAGCCAGATCGAGCGTACATATAACGATAATATATATATATATATATATATATATATATATATATATATATATATATATATATATATATATATATATATATATATATATATATATATATATATATATATATATATATATAGACACACACACACGTACGTGCCTTCCTTCGCATCATCGTTTCAAACACAAAATTAGACAAACACAAGCCGAAATGTGGCAGTCCAAGCCAGTCCACGTCTTCCAGCGACCATCAGCAAGCTTCAGCTCATCGTCCGGGGTCAGTGAGTACAAGCTATAGATTTCAGGGATTTACTGGTGAGGGTTCATTTAGGACGAACTCTACAACCTTAAGGTTTTAAACAGACTTCACTTGCTCCGGCGCCATGGGTCATCCGCAACAACGATGATGTATTCGACACGACTTGGGACCAGATGGAACGCCAAAGAGTTATTTGAGCGGAGCAGTCCGCTTGTGCCTCCTGCGACAAGGAAGCTTCCGGCTTCGGCTTATGCCAGAAAACCCACTTGTGCGTGACGATATTTAAACCACATCGAATGGCATGAGGGTCTATGTGAGGTTTTCTTGTAGCGCGTCAAACTCTTCCCTCATTGCCGCAGACCATATCAGATCACATAGTGCAGCACGGGAACTAGAAGGAAGAGGTATCGAGGCGGTGATGGCAACGCTGGTATTGTCACACGGGGCCTTCGCATGGATGACGCCTTGGCGAGCACGCGTGGCCATGGTGTGGACAATTTCTCTAGAAGGACAAAGCCATGGAGCATGCGTCGGGGCCAGCTAGGCAGACAGCACAGGCGGCAGAGAGGCCAACCTTGCAGTCGAGGAGGCGCCACCGGTAGTGGCGCGCGGAGGAGACCCGATGACAGGAGAGGTGGCGGCGTCAGAGTGATGAGTGTCGGTGGTGTTAGGGCATGCAGCAGCATAGTGACATGCCGCGACACATCATTGGTGTCATATAGAGGTGTCCCAATTTGAGGTCAAAACTGGCGAGTAGCCATCTGCGGCAGTACATGCTATTGGAGAAGCCGAGGAGGCCAAAGAGGAACTGAATGCCACACTGCGAGGTCTAGGCCATTGTTGTAACAATGGTGGTCTCGGCGGTGCAAGAAAATTTATGCTATGGACACACTTAAAATCTCGATTGTGCAGTAGTTGTGGAGTACGACACTACTAGGGACATCGTCACTCATCTCAACGTTTTATGTGTAAGTCTCAATGATGAGTTTGCATTATGTCTCACCGACCTCAGTCAGTTTCACATTTTGTATCTCAACAGAAGCACCCCTCAGGCCTCTACCAGCCAACACAGTCAGGTCTATTTAGGATTGAGCTTTTCTTGATATGTTGTTCTACCCTCCTACGTACTTGTTGCGATAAATCAAATCATATCACACTACCTCGACATCTGATCCATTTTGTGCTAGCTGAGGATGGAATCTATTCTGCTGCTTTTAAACATCCACGCGCGCACACGCACACATCTTAGCTAGGATTGAGAGTTGCCAGAAATATTTCTACCACCGGAACTCCTGTATCTTTCTATCCTTTGACAATACAGGGAGCAGTACTCGGTCGACATTTATGGCATACTGTACATGTAGCTTTTAACGACAGTCCTCCTAACAGTACTACCACACTATTTGGGACGTGATTAGATGAAGATGAACCTAAAACAGCGGTGCATATTCGAGTCGCATGCACATTAATTTGGGTTGTGTGGAATTGCCGGATAGATCTGATTTTTATCAGACTCGGATCGAGAGGCCGGGGGCTCTCATCCTTTTCGAGAAAGGGTAAAATGTGTGGCATTCTACATACTTATACATTGTTCCTAACTAGGTTCCTAATTAATTAGTTTTATTCTTCCTGCTAAAACCATCTTATTTGATGGATCTCTATGTTTCAAAGGTGTTTTTTAGTGAAACTTCAGAAATTCGTTTGATCCTTCAATGTCATCCAATCAACCGCTGCAAAGTCTACATTATCCATGGGCAGCACGGTAGTGTGTCATATGTGAATTAACTACATCCAATTGCTTAGTGTACTGGGTAAGAAAATCAGTAACAGCAGGCCTTTGAGGAAAACAACAATTATTCTCTCTTTTCTGCGGGTGGTCGAATTCTGATGCAGTCTTCCATTTGTCACTTTATAAGGTAAGCATAGCCTGAAGAAGTGCTGAGGAATGTTTCTTGTTCATCATTTTATTGATCATGTGTCGGGAAATGACACCTATGGGATCACGTGGATCCCTTCTACGGTTGTAGGGCGAGAGGGGTGCGCAAAGAGCAGGTCCACCGATCAACACGATGGATTTTTACCCAGGTTCAGTCCGTTGAGAAGCGTAAAACCCTAGTCCTGCTTTGAGTGTATTTTTAGTGTTCTTGGACTTCGACTAGCTGTTATGCCCGCCCAGTCCGAGAAGTTCGAATCCTTCTCCAGTACGCCTTGGGCCTCCTTTTATACATCCAAGGGGTGGCCACAGTGGCACACAGGAGGTGTAAAGTAGCTACAGCGCATGTGTTTATCACTGACATTGTAGGACAAATGCATTAAATGCACTGCTTACGTGCCCTCCTAACTTTATCGGGGACGGAAACGGAACCCGTCCCGTCCGTCGCCGCCTCACCCCGTCTCGTCACGCATTCAAGATTGTGCAGTAGTTGTGGATTACGATACTAGGAACGTCGTCACTCCAACGTTTTATGTGCAAGGCTCAATGCTGAGTTTGGATTATATCTCACCAACCTCGAGCAGTTCTACATTATATATCTCGCACCCCTCAGGCCTCTCTGTTCCTAGCCAACATAGTCAGGCCTAGTTAGGAATGAGCTGTTTCTATATGTTGTTCCTCCATCTGCAACTTGTTGGACTAAATCATATCACAGTACCTCGCAACAGCTGATCCATTTTCTTATCTTCTGCTATTACGCATCCACGAGAGCGTGCATACACATCTTAGCTAGAAATAGGATTGAGAGGTGCCAGAAATATTTCTACCAGTAGAACTCATGTAGCTTTACGTGCATCATGAAAACAAATCAGCAGACCCGTGGCGTATCTACGTCGGTGACCGACTGGACAGCATAGTTTTTCATGTGTATTACTCCCTGCGAGTTTTCTGTTATCAACGAACACGCTATCCATGGATGAAACTAGTATCTTCTGGGACTTATTAGCGGGAGCTATAGGTGCATGATTTATCGCATCATGTTAGTGGGAGAATATTCACGAGAACGATAATTGAAGGATTGACTCTTTACGTGGTTGTGAATATACTCCGTCAGCTCATTATTTGAACGTCGCTCATCAAGTCAAAAGTTTACTTGCTCGGTGGTATTTGCTTGCTCATTTTTGCTTCATATACGCTAGTGAATAAATCCGACAACAAATACGAGCTTAAGATTTTGTGTTTTGTTTTAATTTAGCATAGATGGTTTAGCCTAATCTTGTTGTAATCTGAAAACCCGTCCATGCCATAGAGCATACTATATTGTAATCAATACTTGTTGCGTGCCGGTGAAAGAACCAATCTAAACATCAAACACTCTATTCTCCATGTGACTGTCATGCATAGGAAAATAATCCGTCATGAACAAGGTGTATTATATATTTATGGACGTGTACGTATGGAGGCGTGTCTTCATTTGGTAGCAATAATTTAGGCTGTATGGAACTGAGCTGCAGGGCTGAAAGAGAAAGCCACAAGCTAAGTTAGGATCAGCCCTAGTAGGTAACAAACGTGTTCTTGGATAGATTTAATTTGCGGATCTGGCTAGGTTTTTTGGCTTGTAATAATGGAAAAACACCTATTTATGTGCCTTTACCTTTGGATTTTCACTTTTGGCCAATATTCAAATATTCAGTCAAAAGCCAAAAAACATCTACATATGTGCTTTTTGGCTTATAAGGCAAAAACCAAAAGCCACGAGTTAAGCCTAACGGGACACCTAGGCAGTTAAGTAGTAATGAGAGTGAATCAACTTCAGTATTGGAATGTATCCGGTCAATTAAGTCCAAAACATAGAGGTTTCAGTACGATCAAGAAGCCAATTAATCATGCCTGCATGCTTCACTTGTCTGAGCGTAAATGTGTACAATATATATGTGGTACTAGTAATAACACTTCAATGTAATATCAATTCTCTTGTTCTGCATAGATATCATTGATGAGCCATGGAGCATGCATCGGTGCACCTAGGCGGTCGACCCGGGTGGCCCAGATGGCATGGTTCAAGTCGAGGAAGCGCCGACGGTAGTGGCAGAGGAGTGTCGATGTTGTTATGGGATGCAGCAGCGTCGGTAGACCCTTGGTGTCTTATAAAGGCATCCCGACTGGCGAGTAGCCATCCACAGAAGTAGATCCTGTTGGAGAAACCACCGAGGAGGCCGAAGCGGGACGTAATGCAACGTCTCAGTAGCCGGGACTTTGCTGTATCGAGGGTGGTCTTGGCGGGGACAAGAAACTTTAATACTAAGGACACACTTAAAATCTCAATTGTGCAGTAGTTGTGGAGTACGACACTACTAGGAACATCGTCACTCATCTCAACATTTTATGTGCAAGTCTCAATGATGAGTTTGCATTATATCTCACCGACCTCAGTCAGTTCCACATTATGTATCTCAACAGAAGCACCCCTCAGGCCTCTACCAGCCAACACAGTCAGGTCTATTTAGGATTGAGCTTTTCTTGATATGTAGTTCTACCCTCCTACGTACTTGTTGCGATAAATCAAATCATATCATACTACCTCGACAGCTGATCCATTTTGTGCTAGCTGGGGATGGAATCTATTCTGCTGCTATTAAACATCCACACGCGCGCACACACACATCTTAGCTTGGATTGAGAGGTGCCAGAAATATTTCTACCACCGGAACTACTGTATCTTTCTATCCTTTGACAATACATGGGGCAGTACTCGGTCGACATTTAAGGCACAATGTACATGTGGCTTTTAACGTCAGTCCTCCTACAGTACTACCACACTATTTCGGACGTTATTAGATGGAGATGAACCTAAAACAACGGTGCATATTCGAGTCGCGTGCGCATTAATTTGGGTTGTGTGGAATTGCCGGATAGATGTGATTTTAATCAAACTCAGATGGAGAGGCCGGGGGCTCTCATCCTTTTCGAGAAGGGGTAAAATGTGTGGCATTCTACATACTTATACATTGTTCCTAACTAGGTTACTAATTAATTAGTTTCATTCTTCCTGATAAAACCATCTTATTTGATGGATCTCTATGTTTCAATGGTGTTTCTTTAGTGAAACTTCATAAATCCGTTTGATCCTTCAATGTCATCCAATCAACTCCTGCAAAATCTACACTATCTATCGGCAGCACGCTAGTGTGTCATATGAAGTACACCTAATTGATTAGTGTACTGTGTAAGAAAATCAGTAGCAGCAGGCCTTTGAGGATAACAACAATTATTCTCTCTTTTCTCTAGGCGGGGGTCGAATTCGGATGCAATCTTCCATTTATCACTTTATAAGGTAAGCATAGCTTGAAGAAGTGCTTAGGAATGTTTCTTGTTCATCATTTTATTGATCATGCTTTATAAGTTGTCATCTTCATCGAGCTATTTGGACTGACTTGCATCGTTATGGATTTTTTACATACTACCATACTGTTTAGACTGACTGACATTGAGCTTGTAATACCTTTTAGCAGAACTATAGAGTAATCTAGTGTCATTTTTGTATCCTGCTACTGGGATTTCTGCACGCGTCTTGCAGGGACAATCTGGGTGCTTTGTCAGCCTCCTAGCACATCGTGTCGTCCAGTCGGATCAGGAATTCGTACAATTTGATGAATCCATATAAATAAATTAGAATGGTAGGACGAGGTCCAGACTATACAAATATAATTGATATTGCCAGGGGAAAGGAGGTGCAGCAACATGTTCTGAGACATATACGGAGTATGGTTGGACATGGTCGTAATGGCTATATTGGAAAGTTTGTGAGGTGCAATGGCTATGCTAGCTATGTAATGATGCATAATTTTAATGTCAATATTGTGTTGTATGCGTAGCAAATATTGGCACACTGAACAAGGTTTCAATAATATTTCAGTACAGTTATGTAGCCAAAAATGGCACACTATTCAACAGAACAAGGTTTCAATAATATTTCGGTACAATTATGTAGCCAAAATTGGCACACTGAACAAGCTTCAAATAATATTTCCGTACAATTATGTATGTAATCACTTGTCATAACCCGAGATGTCGTTTAAGTGTACATAATATATACAGTTGTGCACATTGATAAGATTGACAGTGATGACAAGTATTAGAAACGCCTACTCAATGGACATGAGCACATCTGCTCAACTGTAATGAAGCAATACCCGATTGTCATGGCTCTGAACAATCTCTATGTTAGATTGGATGATGGCAACATAAATATCAGGTTTGCTGCGGCAACACTTCCAAACTGTTGACATGCCATGTTACTTGTCTATTAACTGATGTAGATATGCGCCTCTTCATTTTTGTAGTTCAACATGTACAGATCATTTATGCCAATCAAATACTTTTGATTGCCACGTTAGTAAGCAATGTGTACTTCAAACAATCCAGTAGCAATCAGTACTCCATAAGATAAATTATAAAAACGTGAAGCTCGGCCTACCAAGAACTTTGCACCATACTTCACATGACTTTCTTTCTATATATTTATTCTCCTCTACCATCTCATCACATCTCACTCACAAGTAGACACCTATAGCTAACCGGGAAATTTCCCTTACTCGGACGTGTCCTACTTCTCGTCCATTCCTTGGTCAATTACACATATGCATGTAGTATTTAGGAATGTGAGGTGTCAAGAATACATCAAGCCCTATTGCATGAAGTTGAGTTTTACTACCGTGACACAAAGTCAAGGAGGTTGTAGACTACTGCGACATGAAGTTGTAGACAACTGTTCGTCGGGCACTGCAGGGAGCAATATCGAACAGTGTCTTCTTGAACTCTTTGGCCGAATGAGGAGCTAGCACAGCATTCTTCATGTCATGTGTTACTATTCTTTTTAACTGATGGCAAGATATTCGGATCAGGAGCATCAACTTCTGCTGTGAATAAACCGGAAAAGTACTGCATAATATGGTCACTAATTTCAGTCGTACCTTGACGCCACACTACCGTTTCATCGAGCAGCTTCTTTATACAATTTCGTTGCTTTTTTGTTGTGGCCACATTATGAAAAACTTTGTGTTTCTATCTCCATGTAACAACCATTATGTCATGCCTATTTGGAGCTAGAAGATCTCCTCTTGCTCCATAATATTCTCCAACAGAAGTAGAATTTCCTTGTGACTAGCAATTGAATAGGGAGACAAAACCCCACGCCTAATGTTCTGTAACCTCCTTGGACTATATTATAATCCTATTACAGGATCCAATCAATCTAAGTGCAACAATTCCTGTTGCCTTCATGGTATCTAATTAGGGTTCTTGAAACTCTCTGGCCCCCCTCCCTACAAGTGATCGCATCCCAGGAGGAGGTCACCGCTGCCACCCTTGCCCTTGTCATCCAAATGTGACCATGTCAGCCTCAGCGATCATCCCTTCTTGGCATGGCCAAGCACATCATGCCATGCTATTGCTCCCGCCTTCCTGGCCCTATGACACCCCATCGCTAGTGTCATGGTCAACATGAACACCTACACCACCCATATAAATGTTGTCGGGAGCTCCACCATCTGCACCGGCATATTCTGCTCCGCCTCCACCCTTCGAAAAAGGATCACTAAAGCAGGATTTCAACACCATATCCCTAGCACCAATACCTTGAAATGAGTGGTACATGGAGTCATGCTCTTCTGGTCACATGACCGGCAATCATTGTAACAATTCATATATGCTTCCCTCTAATTCTCTTTATCCACATGTCATGGTCAACAATGGTCATGCACTTCCCGTCACTTGCACCGGTCACACCGCACTTTGTACTCCTAATGATTTGTATTGTCTTAATAATTTTCTAGTTACCCCTGACCTTAGAAAAAAACATATTTCCATCTATAAGTTAAACACTGAGAATCTTGTTTCTACCGAGTTTGATCCCTTTGGTCTCTCGATAAAGGAACTCTGCACCAAGAAAGATATCATCAGGTGCAATAGTTCCGGTGACCTCCAACCCTTCTGGTAGTATCTTGGTGGTGCTTTATTGGTGGTCACCTGCTTCATCTTGGCTTTAAGCACCTCTTAGACCTGGAAGAGCTTGTTCCATCGGTTTTCTAGGTAATGTGGGTCTTCATGGAAGTGTTGCTTCTTGCTGGTTATCTTCCAGGCATGCCGACCAAACTTAGTTTAACTCATCGTGATTAAGGTTGCTAAGCGACTCAGTCAAGATGCCGTGGTCGTTGCGATCGAGAACTCTTAGAGGCTTTCTACTTCAACCGTTGTTATGGTCGACAGTCTCTACCATATAGATGTCGTAGGTTGAGGTCGATGTCCACTTGCCCGCGGGAGAGGTGGCCATTGGTGGGCTGTCCAAGGACTCACCGACCTCCTCGTCCATGTCATCAACTTCCTCAGATGTGCTTGCGAGGACTTTGGCTAGGTCCTCAACATTGATGAGAATATGGGTGGTGGATGAGTCAAGAAATTGAGTTTTCCTAGTGATTCCCAGATCCGATCATACACCGAGATCTGGTCGGAAGACATTGTGTGCTTATGAATCCTATCTAACATCTCATTTGGAAGGAGTTCCTCATATTCTTGTTGGGCCTCATATGACAGCGGGACCAACGGAAGTTTATACAAGATCAGATCTGACATGGGGACGCGGATTGCCTGCTCCACTCATGTGCTCCCATCCGTTCTCCCGTTTCACCCATTCTCCATCCGAGGACTATGTCCTTTTTCTTACTTCCGCATCCCTTTTTCCAGCTAAAACAAATCATGCAGCTTCATATTCTTGTCGCTCTCCCATCCGTATTGTCCCTTTCCGTTTCTCTTCCGACAGCCGACCGGCCTTGGAGTGGAGATCTAGCTACAGCCACATGGCCTCGATTTCTTTCACCTCCCGTGGCTGCCCTTTCTCCTTCTCCCACTGGCCACTTTATCCGGCATCATCGAACCAGGCCGCCACACCCGCTAGGTTGTAGCAAAAGGTCAGGACTGAATCGTACCTAAGGAAAAAAATATTAGCGCGCTACTAGTGTCGGCCTTAAAATATGCTACTAATATGCTATATCACACTATAGCTTGCTATTAGCGAGGCATTGTACACAGGTTCATTTAGTGAGATAATTCTCAGCATGCTATAGCATGCTATTTTTTTGGTGATCGTATCTAAGCTGGAGTCTCGATCATGAGGTCAGGCGTGAAGGAGGAGCGCAGGAAGCTAGGAGTTTACCTTGAAACTTCCGCACTTCCTCGGTGGCACCGCCCGTCCCAGGTGTCGACCCTCTCCCGTGGCAACCTTTCTCCACCGAGTCGAAGTTGTCGGAGGCAGCAACAAACAACCTCATCGTTGTCCTCACGCGCGAGTGGACAAGACGCCGCAAGAACCTTGTTCCACGCGCTACTGTTGACGATGGCCGCCACGGCGTTCGGATAATTTCCGCCTGCCCACTATGTATGCTTTCAATCCGGAATGGCTAGGAGGCTCCAATGTTGAGACAATTTTTGGTGTTCTTGGTTGGTCTACTTGGTGTAGTTATAATCCGTTGGGTGTTCTTGAGTGCTATTGCATTTTCATGTAGTAGTGCTGCACAGTTAATCATCTCCACCAAAGCTATTGTATTCATGTTCTATTGCCTGTCAAGGCACATATGTTTGCTGAACTCGCATGATTTTTATGTTGTTATTTCCTCATATGGCTTCTCCTCTATTTGCAGAGGTATGAAAAATTAAGCAATCAAATGGATCAAGCTATTATTATCTGCAAAATTTCTCAGGGTCATACGCAGGGGACCAAGCAATGCATTCTTCAAAGGTCTAGAAAACTTGAACTTATATGAAGCATTCATATTATTTGCACTGATCTTGCTATACATTTGTGTCATATCATAAAGCGCTGCTTCTATGCTGCAGCAGTTGTATGCAAGATCGCCTTAACTTACTAGGCCGATTGACCATCTTCTGCTTTCAACTTTGAATTTTATCTGGCTAAACCTATGGATTTGTGTATTTAGTTTTCATTTTCCCATTTTAGCATGATGAAATTCTTTATTTATTGCCATAGGAGATGTATGACTAGAAAGCTTCTCAGTATGCAGTGTACAAAGTTCATTATTGCAAACCATTCTGTCAGTGATTCACACTGCCTTTATTGTTTTACCCTATATACGCTATCTGCAAATATTTATCTGTGGCATCAAACCTTATGAGTTGTTTATCCATGATTGGCATAAGGCAGCAAGCCCAGTTTATTTCTGTGCTCCCACTGTATTGCTTTAGTAGAAAGGAAAAAACAAGGTTAATGCTTAGCGTTTGAAGCATCGAAATGACATCGTGTTCGAAGGATCTTCACCCTCACTCCGATTGGCGATCGCCAAGATTCTGCAGGAAGGCCGGGGGTGGGAGGCAGCCGGCAGGTTCAGCCGGTCAGTTTTCTACTTCCCCGTGAGAGGTTGCACGTGCAGGCATTTGTGAGAGAATAACCTTGTAATTTTCTTGTACTCGTGGGTGGGTGATTTACACCCGCTCTCTTTCTATGAATAGGTGATTCGCATGCTTATGTGTATTCCAGAAGAAAAAATGGTTAATGCTTAGTAGTTTTGTGTTCTTATTTTCCGTTAACAAGCATGGAATGGTTCACACCTTTTCTTTGAACTAGAATGTTAATGTAGAGCATTTTGCCGGAATTCTTGAACAGATGCACTCTTTATATGGTCAATTACTAAACAAACGAAGCTCCATGTAGATGTTTTACAATCATGACCATAGATTAAAATCGCGGGAGAAACGATTTTGCGGCAGCCTCTCCATGCAGCTATAGCGGACACCATAGCTGGCAATCGCGGCAAATAGCGGAAAAATTTTCGGTGGAAGAGATGATTTCTAGAGGGTTTTTCTCATTGTTGAGCCATTTAGAGGGATTTGTGGATGATTTCGCGGCAGCAGCCATAGTGTAGCGGCGAGCCTCCCAGGCAGCTATAGCGGCTATTTCGCGGGCTATTTTAATCTGTGATCATGACTGTCATTTTTTATGTTTTTTGGCAGGGAAATTAAGCAATCGGCTCAACTAGACATGAAAGAACAATGTAAAGAGATCATGAAAATTCGTCACCGACCCATTCTCATGGTTCCGAGGGCTGAAGCTTCAAGATGCCAGAGGGGACAAGATGTAACTTCCCTTCAGCCCCTCTTGGTCGTTTGATGCTTGCTTCTGCCTGGAAGTGCTTGTGTCTAGTATCCTATTTCTGTTTTCGCGGCAAACAATTGAGACTCCTTTATTTTGCCTCAAGATTTAATGCTGCCCTAGTATTACAGAAGTATTCGATGAGGAATGCAAATACGGGACCTTTTCTGCTTTTTGTTTTGGCTGGAAAAGAGATGCTGGAGGGGGAGTAGGGGGGAAGGACATAGCGGTCGGATGGAGAATGGGTGAAAGGGGAACACAGGAGCGGAACAGGCAAGCTGCGACATTCGTTCTTCATTTCCTACCTTGCCCTAGCATGACATCATGATGTCAGACTCCCGCATAAGGTTCAGGCCGATAAAGGGTGTTCATGCTCAATCCAAACCTGATCGGATATCGGGCTCGGATTCAGCGTTTTGGGTTGGTGACCTGGTTTAAGGTGATCAGGTTACTCTTCCATTTAGTTTTGTTTCTTGGTGGACGCTCGTTTGTCATACTGAGAGGAATGGGTAGAAAATGGATGCATTTGTAGTGGTGCACTTCTTCAGCCATATGTCGTACCAGGTAGCTGCCTTCATTGTCAATTATTTAACGAGAAACTACTACAATTTGACCCAACCTAACAGAAAACTACCACATTGAAAAAAATCCAAAGCTACCACTTTTTTCTAATCATTTGCTAAAAGCAACCAAATCTGAAAAGTGGTAGATTAAACCCAATTATGATAGGCTGGGCCCACCCGTTAATGCTAAAATAGTCAACATTGTTACTTTAACAGTCAACATGTGGGGCTCACATGTTAGTTCCATGTCCTTGCTCTGAAATTCCCCACTGAATATCCAGATCGGGGGCGCCACCATGCCGCAGCTCAGGCGACACTCCACCTCTATCCCTGCACCGACCTACATCCTCCTCCAACCACCTACCCAGCCACCACCCTACGACCCTCCCTCCTCCCACGGTGACCAGCGTGCATCTCCCCCCCCCCCCCCCCCCCGACAAGTCGTGCTACTATCCGGTGTTCGCATTGACGGGCGCAAAGCCACTGTAGAAATGCTTGCTCTAACTAATGCAACCAAAAGACCGATCTGATGAAAGAGACTAGGCAGCACATTATATGTCAACACTCCCCCTCACGTGTGGCTCCCTCAGGCCTAAATGTGCACCGAAAGTGGCTGCAATTTAATTGCGCCAGCCGGATCTTGAACTGAAGACTTCTTGGCTCTGATCCCATGTAGCAGAATTGGATGCAACTCTTAATGTATTGATCAGCCACAACCAGAGCATCCGCCATCCTCTGCTCATTTTATTTGACCAAGACCACCAGCATGAGCGACGCCGCCATGGATGAGGACTCCTGTACACAGAGATGTCACCATTGCCCCTATGTTGAATATATTGTGCATGCATATTGTGTCATAGATCCACCTTCTAGTTTTCCTATATAGTTGAGGTTGTCGCCCTCAGCTTGTACATCATATATACGAGCCCACTGCAGCGATCAATGCAATTCTCTTGCACGTTCCAAACCTCATCTTCTACATGGTATCTATCGTAGCACGATCCTTGACCTAACCCTAGCCGCCGCCGCCGCTCCATCCCGCCGCCACACTTACCGACGCCGCCGCTCTTCGTAGCCACTGTCGCTGCCCTATGTCGCCGTCCTTCCCCATCCCCGCTTCAACCCTCTCTCCATCTAGCCGCCGCCGCTATTCTCCATAGCCCTCGCCGTCGCGCCACCTCTCCCTCCAACAGACGCCACCTGCCGCCGCTGCCACCGCCACTCCCTACAGCCACCGCCGCTATGCGTCGTAGTCGTCACCCCTCTCCTACTCGTCTTCTACAGCCGCCGCCGCACCAGGCTGCCATCGCCGCTGTCGGCTACAACCACCGCCGCACCGGACCGCCGTCGCCGCCCATCACCACCCCGCCGCCTCCCATGCCGCCACCGCCCATCCCTACCGCGTCGCTGTCGGTCCTTTGGCTGCCGCCGCGACCACTCCTCCAGCCGGCGCCCCCTCCCTGGCCGCTGTCGTGCCTCCTACCCCAACCACCGCCGTCGTTGCTGCGATGTCTTCTATCGCATCGTCTCCCTTCGGCCACATGTACGTTGGCGTCCCGGCTCCCTTCACTCACACGCAGCCGACCCCGCCAATGGATGGTGGCCACGCTCCACCCGCCTTGGTTTAGCCCCTCAGCGGCTACACCACGCCCCAGGTTTTCCCGGCGGGCCATCCGACCAACTACGACGTGCCGCAGCAGCCGGCCGGTGCCGGCTCCGCGACTCTGCCCGCCCCGCCGACCGCTGGCAGCCATGCTCCGCCTGCTGCGGTTCAGCCCTACGGTGGTTTCGCCTCGCTGCCAGTCTCACCGCCATTGGACCCTACTCCTTTGGCATCCCTGCACTCGGCCCCATCACCGAACAATTACGGCGTCGGCAGCGCTTGGTACATGGACTCGGGCACCACAGCCCACATGGCATCTCATCCTGGTACCATGACCTCTTTCACTCCGGTTCATACTTCTACTCGCATCACCGTTGGTAACGGTTCCTCTCTACCTATCACACATATTGGTTGTACTTTGTTTCCTTCCACATCTACGCCTATCACCATGTCTAATGTTCTTGTTTCTCATGATTGAGTCACGGACCTTGTATTTATTCGTCATCTTGCTCGTGGGAATTCCATTACCGTTGAATTTGATGATGTCGGTTTTTCTGTGAAGGACGCCCGTACTCGGATGGCCCTTCATCGATGTGATAGTCCTGACGAGCTCTACCCGGTGCACTCCTCCGCCACCACCTCCACCACCACCGTCGCTCTCGCCGCAGGTGTCGACCTTCGGCATGCTCGTTTTGGACACCCGAACCCCACCACCTTGCGTCAAATTCTTAAAGAGTTTCTCATGCTCATGCAATTAGATCGACGACCGTACTTGTAAGGCTTGCCATCTCGGCAAGCATGTTCGTCTTCCTTTTAGTGCATCCACCACTATTTCCACTTTTCCGTTTCAGTTACTTCATAGTGATTTTTGGACATCTCTAGTTGCAAGTAACATAGGGCTACCTCTATTACTTGCTGATTTTAGATGATTTTTCTCATTATGTGTGGAAATTTCCTCTTAGTCGAAAATCCGATGCCTTTGCCACGCTCACGGCATTTTATTCCTATGTCATCACACAGTTCGGTCGCACCATACATGCACTGCAAACCGATAATGGAAATTTTTTGAAAATTCCGCCGTTTGAGATCTTCTTACTTCCCATGGAACCATTTTCTGCCTAACCTGCCCCAACACAACACAGCAGAATGCCCGCGCTGAGCGCATCCTACGCACTCTCAATGACTGTGTTCGGACATTGCTCTTTCACTCTAATGTCCCTCCCGGTTCTGGCCTGATGCTCTCGCCACCGCCACTCTTCTTCTTAACATTAGACCGTGTCGTCCCCGTTGGAACTACGCTCCTCACCACCGCTTCTTTCGTGCGCCTCCCTCGTATGATGGCCTTCACATATTCGGGTGTCTCTGCTATCCTAGCATCGCGTCTACCGTCCCCCACAAACATACAATTTTTGTTTTGAGAGCTCCTAGTGCAAAAATCGCAGCGAATGAAAAAACTGGCATGAAAATAGGAGGAAAAACAAACTACATGTAGAAGTCAAAAACAGAAAACATCACACTCTGTGTGGGACATCTGCATGACACAACATGCCAATGGGCTTGGGCCCATCCGTGAGATCGTGTAGTGTATGATTAGTTTTCTGCATGGATTTTGACCCCCTTGTGTATGCTGCCCTGTAGAGTTTGGGTAGGAAAAGATAGCCTCTAAACCGTGTCATGCACTTTATTTGCCTGCTCACATTCCATCAGGAGGTTGTTTGATACATGGTGTCTGGTTGGCAGCAGTTGAGGGTTATGGTTGTGAAGACACAATTACTTGCCATTTGGGTGCTCGAAGCCTAATTTTGCAGTCACCCCTTCTCATTTTTGAGCTAAATAGCACAAAATACACTACACAGGTAGTACAAATTTAACATTATTTCAGTCCTAACTACTAAACAAATGTCAGTTCGTTCTATTCTTCCTCTTCTTTTTCTTTTTCAGATCCTTGTGCTATCTCTATTAACCCAAATTGTGAAGCCCACTCCAACCTTTTGCACTTTCAAGATTCATTGTAATGTGCTTCCATGCTATATATGGTCAGAGCGGAACACGTCGTACTCTTCCGACACATACTCATCAAGATCCCATTCTTAGAAGATCCAGTTACGAAGAGTGCAACATGCAAGAACAATTTTAACTTAGGTGGGGAAAGCGTGAAATCCCTTCTGACCAAGGATCTTAAATATATTCTTCAAAGCACCAAATGCCCCCTCAACTATAACTCCAAGTCTAGAGGGTTTGAGATTGACACTTAGGCAGTGGTCTTAGTATAATTCCTACCAAAGAACTCACTGAGATGGCAGGGTTCGGGAGAAATAAACACTACTAGCGTTATACACCAAGGAAGGTATTCTGCCTAGAAACACCAGCAGCGTTTGAGGAAGGCGGACGCCACCAGTTGGCAGTGAACTAGTAGCTGTCGGCCAAGGCAGAAGGCGACAAAACTAACTTGGATCAACACACCAGTCGAACACATGTTTTGTACTTGGCATAGTATTTGTCGAGCACATGTGAAAAGGCAACCTTCATACACCGCTATGTCGGCCAGGTGTATGTTGAGCCTACTTTGCCCAGTGTAATACCCGACATACACAATGCCGAGTATATTTCTTCCTTCGCCGAGCACCCTCCTGCTCGGCATATAATGTTTTTTCCACGAGTGCATGGTGTTATGACTTTACTCCATAATGAAGATTAGTGAAGCTAATGAGATACAACAATATAAGCCTAGATGTTTGTTGTTCGCACGCGCGCGCACACACAGACACACAAATGTTTGTTGAAGTGTTCATAAAAATGGATGGCTAAAACCATGGATCTAAGAGATGGTCCCTATGTGGATAAATAATTTAGTGTGCAAGAAAATGCCTTCATGCAAAAAAAGGAACATTATTTTTTTAGAGGGAAAAGGAACATTATTGATGACATTATTTCTTTACACAAAAGCATGCAGCATTTCCATGTCAGGGCTTAGGGTTTAGAAAAATCCTACATAAACTAAACTGGTACTTCCTCATTAGACGTCGCCAAGTCAGAGGCTTTAATGAAAAATAGTGCAACTGGGTTAAACAAACTTTGTATAATGGTACTATCTCTGCGATAGTCAATGACAGGTTGGGAGCCAACGTTGAAAGTGCAGAAGTGATGAGAGAGGAGACACCTTCTCACCTTTCCTTTTTAATATGGCAGTAAGCCCAAAAAATAAACTCATGAATGGCGTAGCACCTAATTTAATTGAAAACGGGGTAGATGTGCTCCAGTATGTGGATGATACTATTATGTGTATTTCTAATGAACCTCGCAAAGTTGTGAATTTGAAACTATTTTCTATGTGTTTGAGTTTATGTCCAGCTTTAGGATTAACTATCTTACGAGCGAGTCTGTTTTCTATTGGTGGTGACAATAGAAAATCGAGGCCTGGAGGCATCGATTGGTAGAAAATCAAGGCCGGAATAGAGGCGGGGAAATGGGAATAAAAAGTTTGTTCATTTTTTGTGTTCAATGCAATTTAGGTTGAACTTAATTACTTTATGTATGGTTATACTCGTGTTTTCAACGTAGTTTGAATCAAATTGAGCTATCGATGATCATTTTTTGTTAGATTTGTTTTTATGAAGTTAAGTTTAGGGGATCGGCTAGAAACCAATTTTATTTGGCGGGACAAATATAAGGAGTAAAAGGATAAGAGGCCGTAATCCACACCAAAAATTTCCAGTTCACACCGAGCTGTTTCTCCATGAGGTTGACATGCTCAGATCGTCCGGACATCAACCTGGACAGTCCAGCCACCGCCCGGACATCGGGCTTGCTTCCCAGATTATTTGGCTTCCGACTGACGAAATTGAATTTTCCTCCATCATTTTTGCCCCCTTTTCACTCTTCTTCTCCAATTTTTCCATGGTTCTTTGAGGTTTTGAGCTGCGGTTTTCCCGTCTCTTGCTACTCTAAATTATAAGGAATCGGTTAGAGATGCTCTCACAAAGGTAGCAGCTTAGGCAGGGCGGAGCAACGAGGCGCATGCAGTATTGTCTAGAAGGAGCAAGATATTTGACCGATGGCAAAAAGAAAATTGAAGGAAAGTTACAAATAATTGCCCCCAAATTATGGAAGAACTTGTCTTTTTAACCACAGTACAAACGCAAGCGCATATATATACGCGCATATGCTCATCTCTATGAACACTAACACGCACACCCTACCCTATAAGCACATCCGAAAGACCGAGCCGACATATGATTTTGAGATTTATGAAATCACCGTAGCGCCTCATCATCGACGGAAATGTCTCCTCTCACTGAAACTGTATCGCCGGAATCCTGAAATAAATTCAAAAATAAATGCGAGCATTAGGACCTGAACCCTGATGGGCTAGGGACCACTGTCCTCCTAACCAACCAACCAACTATGGAAGAACTTGTCAAAAAACAGAGAACCCGTAAGTCAGAATAATATTTGAGTGTTCCAAAAGAACGGACACGTGCACGTACACCGCCGAGTGTGATGCGTGATGGACGCCGCATAAAATGGAGCTACCGATCATCTAGCATGCAAAATGGGATGAGCTAGCTAGCGTCGTCCACTTCGGTTGCTTTCGTCGCCTCCCACATTTTCTACAAGGCCAGCCAAGAATTTCTTGCCAGTTTCTTCACTACAAATCAATGCACCGCCAAAGGTCTGTCCTTCGTCCCCATCCATCCACGCGTCCGTACAATAATCTTCTTCCAAGAAGTTGCACATGAGACTATTTTATTTAGTCTTCTTCCTCAATGCTAGTGCATTACGTCGACGTATAGTCAAGACCGATCAAGGAAAAGTTGGGCGTACACCGTACGTTGTGTGTGTATGTGTGTGTGTGTGTGACGTGACGCCTCGATCGTGTGGCAAGCTGGCTGTCTGTTGCGCCTGTCACGTGATGATCATGCATGCATGTGGAAGTCCTGTCTAAGAAAAAGAAAGAGCACCCGTCAAGGCTAGAAGAAAAACTTGCACATGCAAAGCGAACGTGTACGTACGCTTGGCTAGATATGCACCACGAACGGGGCATATGGCCCCTTTTTCCACAGCTAGCTAGCTAGAAGATATTTCAGATATGCATATTAATCGTCTTCATTGTTCTTAGGCCGATCGTAATGGTAGTATCATAGCTACTATCATGTATGTCAACTAGGCAATTTTGATGAGGTGTCATAGCATTAAATGAAGAAAGAGAGAATTGAGTATCATATCATGATACCGTATCATAATAAATGATATACTACTTTGTGTCATGCATGGCAATAAATAGAGTACTACATGATACTAAAATATGATACTATGCATTAGAGAGGTAGTATTATACACTAGTATCATATGCATGATACTAGTATATGATACTCCCCATTACAACCAGTCTTACTCCCTCCGTCACAGTTTAGAAGGCGCACTTCAGTTTTCATGCATTTTCAAAATAGAAGAGGATTAAGGCATGCATGCAATTAATGATGTGTTAATTAGGCTGTTTTAAGTACCCGTAGGCTGCATCACATGCATGCGGTTCTTTTCATCCACCACTGCATGCCCTAGGACTGCTCGCTTACTGGCTATGGGGCAGACTGTGCGTTAATTTCCCCACTAATTAGACGTCGTAGTTAACAATGATGCTATTTTCAATACTCCAATCACTAACCACCTAGGTCCTAGAGATTTTTCCAACCCGCCCTCTAATCTGTGACGGAGTATGAAAGTTTGGCTGTTCGCCACATATGCCATGTCGTAGACATTAATTTGTGTCTAACCTAATTCCCATAATTTTATGTCAAATACAATAATACAACTTGTCAACCCAAATTTTTGCACCGGCATCACTCATTTGAGCATCTTGAATGACAAAAAAACTATCTTTTTTGAATTTTCTGCTATCTTTTTTATTTTAGTGTTCTTCGGGTGCAGATGTGCCCATGCACCGAATTGAATTAGGCTCCTGCTGTTGTTGTTGCTACTACTACTACCATTTTTATTACTCCAAGCCGAACTATGGACTATTTTTATCTAACAATCCTATTATTATTATTATTATTATTACTACTACTACTACTACTACTACTACTACTACTACTACTACTACTACGACTACTACTACTACTACTACTAAAAGTCAAACTATGAACTATGCCTCCTCTGTTTCAAATGCAGAACTTCAGTTTGCAGTATTGTTATATTCTTCAAGATGGATTTTTACGCATTAATTTTGTAATAGAAAATGTTTGTTCACACAAAGATAACTATTCATTATGAATATATTTCACGAAATCTAGTAATATCAGTTTGATGATTTGGATGTTAACAATTCTCTCTTATACTTAATACTACTCCCTCTATTCCTAAATATTTGTCTTTTTAGATATTTCAAATGGACTACCATATACGGACGTGTCTAGACACATTTTAGAGTGTAGATTCACTCATTTTGCTGCGTATGTAGTTACTTGTTGAAATTTTTACAAAGACAAATATTTAGGAACAGGGGAAATATTTGATAGGTTGGAGAATATGGTGTTTTTCTTTTTTTGCCTGAGACTAGTCAAAATGCTTGACTGGTCGACAATGGGATAGGAGAAATCCCAACTTCAAGCAACAATTAATTGTATGCATATTGAATTTCAAACACTTATTTTTTACAAACTTGTCAAATCCAGCCAACTCAAAAGCCGAACAAATGAAGGTTCAAATTAATCCTCTAATCCCTTGAGTGCCACCATCAGACCTTTATATCCCTGATTTCGCACATGACGATCCTCGATCCCACCCTCCTAATCTCATTACCATTCTGCATGCTTACCAATGTTCGCCGCATCTCATAATGGAAAATATAAAATCCGCTCAACAAAGATTGAGAAGACGATTGTTAGAGTAGTAAGTTGCTATTAGGGAGAGGTGACGACAAGAGGTTCATCAGTCAACATTCAATTACCGGAAAAAAATTGAATTGGTTTTCAGCACCCACAAAAAACACCACGAGAGATACTTATATCATTCAACCATTTATTTATTATTAGTCGACATACAGGCACTAGTCATGCATGCATATGTGACATGGCACATACAAATGATGTTCATCAGTAGACTAAGAGTGCTCCTTATTCCTTATTGATCCCAGTAATTATACTTTTGATCCTTCCTGGCGCATGCACCTAATCTAGGGGCAGAGGACGATCTGGTAGTTGGTTCCAGCGGGGCAGGTGAAGGTGCTGGTCTGGTCGTCCTTGGCGTAGCTGTACGCGTCGGGGCACTTGCCCTTGAAGAACTTCGAGTAGTTGGTCGGCGGGCAGTTGTGCTCGAACTGGCCCCGGCAGCAGTAGGTGTCGCCGCCGAACTTGCCGCACGCGCTCGCGCACCCTCCCGGCACCTGCAGCTCCTTGAGGCACTCCTTGGTGATGTCGGTGCTGCAGCGCGCAGCGCGGCACGAACCGCCGACGGGCTCGAAGCTCATGGGCACGTTGAACCCGTCGATGACGGACAGGTCGAAGAAGTCCTTGTTTCCGCCCTGGCCAAGGGTGTACTCGGCCAGCGTGGTGGGCTGCTGGCCGGACACCCTGCAGGCCAGCGCGCCGCCGCAGTCGCCAGTGATGCACCGGCCGCGGCCGCTGCCGTCGAAGGTGCACCCGGTGCGCGGCCACACCCTGGCGCCCGCGGTGCCGGCTGGCATGTTGAGCTGCCACGACTTGCCCGGGTCGAGACGCGCGCCGCCGCCTGGGAGTGCGCCCGGCCACACCGTGTAGGAGCACCGGTTCACCACGGTGATGGTGGCCGCATCTGCTGCGACGGCGGCGGCGAGGACGAGGGCGATGAGGTGGAGGACGCGAGTGGGCGCCATGGATGATTGCCGCTCTTGTTGTTCTCGAGAGTATGACTTGTGACGGTGGTGAATGGTGGCCTGCTCCTCTCGCCTGCGGTGGAGGTATTTATAGCCGCAATGCTGCCTGTTGCTAGTAGTATAAAGTTAGGTTGCATGCGTGTGTCGTGCTCAGTCCAAAGCTGCTAGCTGGCTCGACGTTTTCCACGGTCGCGTTTGGCAGCATGCAATATGCATGTATGGTTCTAGTAGAATCCAAATTGTGCCACCTCATGTATGCTTGCAGCAGTGTACAATGCACCACATGTGGGTCAAATGTTTGAACGGATATATCACTTCTTACTAATAGAGGCCTAATGAACGGACGATCAAAATGAAGACTTATGTGCCAAGTGTTTTTGGCCGTCGGATCGGCATCGGTCCCAGGTGATGTCATCTCTTATGCTCCATAATTACTTGGGGCGTGTTTGGTTATCTGCACTGTTTTTAGAGGTCGCATGATAAAACGGACCAGACTGAGCGGAGCGAGATTTAGAAAATACATGGCAAAATATGGCGTTTGCATGTTGTTTGGTTAACTGCATATAGGGTCTCTGCATTGTGAAAGCAATTTTCACTGATGTTTGGTTGCATGTATGCATGGCGATTAGGAGTTAACAACTACACTTGAACAGAGAGGTTACACTAGCATTCGCAAAAAAAGAGGTTACACTAGAACGCACGCTTGACAGCACACGCACATTTACATGAATAACACACGCATACGTGTCAGCACACTCACACGTTTGCAAAGAACAACACACGCACACGCTCGCAATGAACAACACACAACGTGACAACACTCTCATAAGTTCGAAGCAAAGTTGTACAGTACACTGGGGAGATTAGAATGAACTAGTGAGATGTATACGTCTTCGCCTACGACCGTTGAAATAAAATACATATAACACGAAAGTCGAGTGTAACAGAGAGGTGAAGCTACTCGTCAAGGGAAAACTCAAATGGTGAACTGTGCATGATGAATTTATCGAAATTTAGCTTCAAGCATAAAGACAAAATTGAACATCTACGGTCAATGAAACAAACAAAGCAATCACCTAAATGGAACCACAATGTCGTTTTGCATCTTTTTCATGTACAACCTATCTCGAATCAAGGAACGGTTGTGTAGATTAGAAGAGACTAGTGAGCCTGATTAGAGGTGAAAGAGATTAGGAGGGTGACATGCACATTAAAACACACATGTAAATCTACTCATCAATGATTTGTGAAATAGAAAACTCACAACAAGAAAGTCGTGTCAAACAGCGAGGTGAAGCTGCTCGTTAAAGGAAACTTCAAGCGGTCGACCGTTTGGCATGAATTTATCAAAATTCTTCCAAAAAAGATCCAAATATGAATAATATTCAGCCTATACAGTGAATGAAATAACGATCTAATCATCTTAATGGAATCAAAATATCGAGGTACATCTCTTCCGTGTATAGCTTATCTCGAATTAAAGCACGGTTGTGCAGAAAAGAAGAGACTAAGTGAAGGAGATTAAGAAGGTGATTACCACAAACCATGTACAGACATGTAATGACAGAGCCACCCACGCGCGCACCAGAGCTTCGCTCAGGCCTTGCTTGCTGGAAACTGCCAATTTGGCAGTTCCCCGTGATACAGGGCCCATAACTGCTTTAAGAAAAGTGTCATGCAGGCCCAATATATAGTGTTTACATATAATCAAACAGCCTGACACAAAAAGATGATGCATACAGTGGGCCAGGTTGAGCCTTATGCAGGCAACCAAACTCAAATGATGAACTGGGTGTGATGAATTTATCGAAATTTAGCTTCAAACATAAAGATGAATTCAACATCTACAATCAATGAAACCACAAACCAATCACCTAAATGGAACCACAATGTCACCCTGCATCTTTTTTGGGTACAGCTTATCTCGAATCGAAGAACGATTGTGTAGATTATAAGAGACTAATGAACCGGATTAGAGGCGAAAGAGATTAGGAGGATGACATGCATATTACAGTACACTGGTCATATGTAGATCTACTCGCCGATGATTTGTGAAATAGAAAACTCACAACATGAAAGTCGTGTCAGACAGCGAGGTGAAGCTACTCGTTAAAGAAAACTTCAAGCGGTCGACCATGTGGCACGAATTTATCAAAATTCTTCCAAGAAGGATCCAAATATGAACACCAAATTCAGCATGTACAGTGTATGAAACAAGTAAACAACGATCTAATCATCTTCACGGAATCATATAATATCGAGGTACATCTTTTTCGTGTACAACCTATCTTGAATTGAAGCATGGTTGTGCAGAAAAGAAGAGACTATGTGAGCGAGAAAAAGGAGGTGATTACCACAAGGCAAATCCTAAACGGCGCTTAAGGCGCCCGTTTATTCGGTTTAGGCAAACTAGAGCACACCCCCTCGCATCGCTAGACCGGCCTATTTAGACTTTTTTCTTTTCTTTCGGTAATACTGCAAAAATAAAACTGCGCCCTCTGAGTTTTGATCTCCCAGCCTCTATGCTTATTAGAGCATCTCCACTCGTTCGGCCCCCCAGCGCATAGGCCGGCACATTTTCGGGCGTCCAGCCGGCGAGTTTTAGACCCTGGGGGCCACCAAAAGGCCCCAGCCACGCCCCCAGGCGCCGCCCCCCAAGGTGCCAGACAGTGCCCCATATTCAAACTTGATCGTTCCCGCTCAAAGAAAAGGTCATAATCCAGCGATCATCGCAATAGTTCGGCGATTTACTGCCACAGTTCGGCGACCGAATGAAAGGATAGGCAATAGTTCGGCGCACAAAAAAAAAGAAAGGACGCGAAAGGAATGAATCAAACGTCGAGGTCGACCTCCAGCGTCGTCGGCGGCGTGCGCGGGCTGGGAGGAGTCGGCGCGGCTTCTGGACTAGTCGGCACGGCTTCTGTGCTGCTGGGCGTCGTGGCATCGTCAGTCGGGCTAGGCGTCGGCGTTGGCGTCGGCGTTGGCGTTGGAGTCGCCGCTATCTGGTTCAGGATGAGTCCTCGCTCCGCCAAGAACCACGCCTTGAGCTTCTCGTCGCCGCTCTGGAGCATGTCAGCGCCGCCCATCAAGAAGGCCAGGTCGTTGTTCCTCTTCTTGGCATCTTGAGCTTTGAGCTTCGCGGCGACGTTGGTCCGGAGCAAGTCGAGCTTGACGGCGTTGTTCGTCATCAAAGCAGCCCACCTCGCCTCAATTTTCTCTTCTCGCTGGGCGGCCCTGGTCTTGGCGTCGGCGAGGCAGTGCTCGATGGACTCTGGCACGCGTGCGGCAGCCGTCTCAGCGTGTTTCGCCTTCTTGGCCCCTTTGTTGCCGTCTGGGCGCCCGTCTGCCGCTCCCGGTGTAGCCGCGTCAAGCTTGTACGTCTCCTTGGCCTTGGCGAGGGTGCACCGGATATCCGCCCAATTCTCACACTTGTGGATCCGTTTGAAGACGTGGAGGTACTTGAACCCATGGTCACCGTTGTCGTCGCGGTACATGGCTAACATGCGCAGCAGCTGCGCTGAAGAACGGGCATCAGTCGGCACGGGAGCGCAAATGGGCGCGCGCACGGCGAGAGGAATAGGGAGAGGACAGCGTGCTGTACCTGATCCTCGACATTGTTGCCGCTCTTCGAGCCGCGACCTCCTCGACGATCCCATGCCATTTGTTGCACGCCGTTTGGATGAGCCCCCAATGGTTCACCATCGCCTTCGACCCCCACTGCATGTGGACGCCTTTGAAGTAGGGGTCGACGAGCTTGCGCTCGTCGAACTCGGCCTTGATGCGGTACCAATACGTGTCGAACCTCTGGTTCGTTCCGGTGATCGGGTCGAGGCAGATGACCTGCCACACTTCGGTGAGACGGTCATCTTCCTTGGTTGCCCACTTGGTACGCGGCTCACCGGTCTTGGCCGCCCCTTTCTTCTTCTTCTTCTTCTTCTTCTTCTTCTTCTTCTTCTTCTTCTTCTTCTTCTTCTTCTTCTTCTTCTTCTTCTTCTTCTTCTTCTTGCCTTTCCTCGTCGGCAACGGCTCCTCCTCTTTCTCGTCCTCGTCCTCGTCGTCGTCGTCGTCCTCCTCCTCCTCCTCCTCCCGCTCTTCCTCGCCGTAGTCGAGCTCGGCGTCCATGTCGCCGAGATAAATCGAACTGTATTGGGTAGTGAACCCGGGGGAAGCGGCGACGGCAGCCGAGCCGGCTGCGATGATGTCTTCCATGTCGGCCTCCGTCGCGTCGGCGTTGCCAAGATGCAACGAGGAGGAGGCTTGCGAGTAGAGGTTGCGGCGGAGAGGTCGCGTCGGTGAAGCTGTGTAGTCCGGAGGCGAGTATGTGTATGGAGGATACTGCATGCCGGCGAACGCAGGCGATGGCGCGCGCTGGACCCAGCGCCCATGGGAAACGTGATGTTGGGGTCGAAACCACGGTGGACGTCGCCATCGGCATAGCCCGGCGACGGCGTGCTCCATGGGTGTGGGGACGACGAGAAGCCGGCCGGAGAGCCGATGCTTTGCTGGCTCCAGGCCGCGTGCGGGCCGTGGCCGCCGGGTAGATTCATCATCCCCACGCGAGCTGCCTCAGCTTATTCGGCAGTCGCGCGCTCCGCATGCTCCACCGTGGCCGCGGCCGCCGCGTGCGTCACCCTCTCCCTGGCCTTCTTGGCCCTGTTGCGCCTATTGGCGGTGATAGCCTCCCGGCGCTGCACTTCCGCCTTCCGGTTGGCATTGGTCATGCTCGGGTGCTTGGACGGCGGCGCACTCTGCTTCGGCTGGGCGACGGCGGCGGCTGTGGGATCCATCGCGGCGCGGGGGATCACGTACTTCTTCGGCGGCATGATGGGCGGCTTGGAAGGGAGGAGGCGGAGTTTGGCGGGAGGAACGGAGAATGAGAGGGAAGCCGAGGGGGAAGCAGGAGGAAACGGCGGGAAAAGGGCCTCCTCTTGCTGACAGAGTGGCCTCACGCCAATTTTCGCTTCTGCCGGCTCTGGGTTTGGCCCAAACCGAAACTAAACGAGGTTCTGGGGGCACGACTAGGCCGATTTTCGGCCACTGGCGCTAAAAATTCATCTGGGGGGGGGGGGGGCTGTTGGGGGCGCGGCTGGAGATACTCTTAGAGAGCGACGTAACCAAGAGGCCACCTTTTGTGCTGTGACTTAGAAACTTCTTTTTTCCTTCTTTAAAGAGAATGCTAAATATGGAGCGATTTTTCTTTTTTTTCCTTCTTTATTCTTTTTTCTTCTTCGTTTTTTATTTTTCTTTTCTATTTTTAAATGCGTGAACTTTGTTTTATCAAATTTGATGATTTTTTTTATAATCGATGAACTTTTTTCAAATTGCATGAACTTTTTCTAAAATTCGATGAACTTTTTTTCAATTTCTATGAACTTTTTTCAAATTGGGCGAACAATTTTTGAATTTTGATGAAATTTTTCAAACTCTATGAACTTTTTTCTAACTTTATGAACTTTTTTCAGAATTGATGAACTTTTTTTCAATTCAATGAACTTTTTGCAAAATCGATGTATCTATTTTCAATTTTGTGAACTTTAAAAAATGATGATCTACTTTTCAAAACCGATGAACTTGTTTTTAAAAATCAATGAACTTTCAACTAATTTTCAGATTTACGTTAATGTTTCACTAAAAAAAGGTTAACTGATACATTTTTCTAGTAGCAGAACAACAAAACGTGTGTGGTCAAGGGGTTCGTACGTTTGTCTAGAAAAAAAGATGTGCGATGCTGAGTTCGAGACCGAGCGGGCAACAGCCTTATATTCAGACTCTGCACTCGGCTTCTTGGCACTCTAGACGATCAAGTTAGGTCCGTAAAAGAGAGCATACCCCCCCCCCCCCCCCCCCCCCCCCCCCGCGCGTTGATCGCCAATCATCGAGGCTCCCAGGCCAATCTGCATCAGAGTAGGCCCACAATGCACTAGATGTAGATGGTTGAATAAGGAGACCAAGTGCAATAGTACCATGAACAAACAGAAGGATATGTTTCACCGTGCACCAATGAGAACTGCGAGGAGCATGAAGGTACTAACACACTTGATTGACCGCAAAAGAAAGGTCAGGACGAGTAAGTGTCAAGTACTGAAGATCTCCAACCAGGCTGCGACATAGAGTAGCATCATCATCACTCAGGGAATCCCCATCAGTGCGACTTGGCAACGATCCAGCCGGCTACGAGTTGGGCAGAAGTGGCAGTTAGTGAAAATCGAGCTCCGACTTCGGTCATGGTGCGTTGCAGTCATCGTCTCCTCGTTCGGGCTCCTAGGGGGAGGGCTTGATTTGGGTCTCCTAGACCACACGATGGCGGCGCTATCAGTGTCGTTATCCCTCACTGATAAAGGAGGATATTCATATGCTAGCGAGCATTCTGCAAAGTTTTGGAGAAGTCATTGGCTTATTAACAAATGTTTAGAAAAGTTTGGTTGCCCCATTCTGACGCGCGTGCATTAATCTTGATGATATCCTGGCCGCCTTCCCGGCTATGCGGTCCCAGTTCCCATTGTGATACTTCCTCTAGCGGTGCACCTGCTGTGAAGCGTTGACTTCCAACACCTTCTTGACAAGATCACTAGGAAGGTTAGGTGTGGAAACGGGAAGTTCATCATGATGGTAGGTAGGTGTGCTTGGATAAAATCCGTCATCACATCGCAAGCAATCTATCACCTCACGTCACTTCGGCCTCCCAAGGGGATCATGCACGCTATTGTGAAGATTCAAAGGGCATTCTTATGGGTTGGAATAGATAAGGTGTATAGAAAGTGCAAATAAAATGGGACCTCGCGTGCACGCCTAAGGAATTTGGAGGACTGTGCACTCGTGATATGGACAAATTCGCAAGGGCGCTTCATGTACGATGGCCATGGGTAGCTTGGAAGGACCCCGGTTGTGTTTGGATCAACTCGGGGCACCCTTGCGATGAGATCGATATGAATCTCATCAACAATTGCACCATGATAACTATTGGAGATGGAAAAAATGCACCTTTTTGGTACTCTTCTTCGCTAGGAGGCCACAAACCCAAATACATAGCACCATCCATTTCTGCAATCTCCAAGCGGGCTCCATTCATCAAGGGAGAATGATATTTGGATTCAAAACATCAACATAAGTTTGGGCCTCTTAGTTCGGGACCTCATTCAATTTGCTGAGCTATCGGTTGGCCTACACGAGGTAAAACCTCAATGTCAAGGTCGAGTACCAAATCGTTTGGAGGCCAACCTCATCCGGGGAGTACATGACCTTTTCTGCTTATCGTTCTCAACTCGTCGATTGAGTCACCTGCAAGATGAGGCCGGCGGTATGGTCCAATTGGGCACCGCCCCAAGCACAATTTTTTTGCGTGGCTAATTCTGCAAGATCGCATTTGGACAGCTGACCGACTTCAACGTAGCGGATGGCCTAACTGCAGGCCATGCCAGTTGTGCAAGAGGGAGCGGAGACGGTGACACACCTTATGTTCAATGTAAATACGCCAAGCGCTCTTATATGCCATTGTAAATACACCAAGCTCATCTGGGACAGCATCCGGACTTGACCGGGCTGACCCATGTGGGTATTGAGTCATGGACCAGCTACACCTCCATCAAAGATAGGTGGTTCGCCTTGATCAACGCCAATGGCAATATTTGAAAAGGGTTTGCGTCTCTTATCATGCTCACATCATGGGGGATTTGCAATGAGAGCAACGCAAGGATTTTTAATAAGGTCACTTCCATGTCGAATGTAATAATTGCGAGGATTAGAGCGGAGTCCATTTTATGGGGATGCCGGCTGCCAAACGCCTGAACTTGTTGATGTCGTGATAGTAGACACGTCGTGTTGCGGTTGAACTGAACCTAGACCGTCTTTGTTCTCATGTACTCATCTCTTAGTTAATAAGGAAATGATAAGTTTAGTTGACCAGGGGATGGCAAGTTTTAGTTGTTGGTAAGCTCGACAATTTTCTGGCATAAAATAAACTAAGACATACTTATTGAGTGCGGCTAATCCGCATCCGGGCTCATCTGCACCCACGCTTAGAAAAAAATTCAAAAACAATACTAGAAAAATTCAAAAAATTCCAAATTTTTTTGTGGTGGTAGATAATTTGACGCGTGAGGTGCGCTCCAAAAATCAGCTCATTTGAGAATCTGAGCAGCTCTCGGCAAAAAAGACAAAATCAGGGTCTGTAAAAATGTTTACTGTTCACGCACTGTTTTGACCCGATTTGTCCTTTTTTTCGAGAGCTGCTCAGATGTCCAAATGAGTTGAATTTTGGGGCGCACCTCACGCGTCAAATTATCTACCACCACAAAAAAATTGGATTTTTTTTAATTTTTCTAGTATTTGTTTTGAAATTTTTGCTGAGAGGGAGCAGATGAGCCCGGACACCGTTTTGAGTTTTCCATACTTATTATGTTTGTCAACTAAATTTGTCAAACTCGCGTCAACTAAAATTGTCATAAAAAATTTAGTTTATCATGGTCAAAAACCAAACGTTCAAACTTATCGGCGTCAATATTAATACGATGAGGCAAAATTTTGCCTCCTTTCAAACAAAAAATCGTTGCATGGCTAACCATTTTAATTTTGAGCAGCCCTGGAAATGAACGGAAACCGAGAATCCGTTCAATATGTCCGGCCTTTTTGTCGTACTCGTAAGTCTTTTTAGAGACTTTACTACAGACTATATATGGAGCAAAATGAGTGAAACTACACTATAAAATATGTCTATATACATTCGTATTCAGTTTGTACTGAAATCCCGGACAGACTTATATTTCGAAACGGAGGGAGCACGTATTAATCGCGTGATGGAAACGCCACCATGGCTCATTAAGATCATATAAATGAGTGCTTATATTTATTCGGAGGTATATAATCTGGCACATCTAATGCCATTTAAAATGCATGTAAGAGGGCACATTTACACAGATATCAAAAATATCTATATTTAGCGTCCAGGAGCATCCCCGGTCATCCATCGTTCACTACACAGGCAACACAACAACAACGGCGACCACTAAAACAATCGCTGCAACCGACGCTATCACTGTCCACCTACTCAACAAGTGCCCCTACACGGTGTGGCCAGGCGCCTACCCGGTCGGCGGTGGTAGCAGGCTCGACCCAGGTCAAGCGGGGGCCATTCAAGTCCCCCCGGGCACGGCTGGTGGAAGGATTTGGGGGCGCACCGGCTGCAACTTCGATGCCAGCGGCCGCGGGTCGTGCACCACGGGCGACTGCGGCGGCATGCTGGCCTGCGCCGCCGGCGGGAAGCCACCTGCCACGCTCGCCGAGTACACACTGGGTAAGGGCGGCAGCCCCGACTTCTACGACGTCTCCCTCGTCGATGGATTCAACATGCCGATGAGCTTTGGGCCTACCGGCGGTAGCTGCCACGCAATCAACTGTGCCGCGGACATCAACGCAATGTGCCCGTCGGAGCTGAAGGTGGACGGAGGCTGCGTAAGTGCCTGCGTCAAGTTCGGCACCCCCCAGTACTGCTGCAAGCCGCCGCTAACGCCGTCGACCTGTGGGCCGACCGACTACTCGCGCTTCTTGAAGGGGCACTGCCCGGACGCACTACGCCTACGACGACAAGAGCAGCACCTTCACCTGCCCCGTCGGATCAGACTACCAACTCACCTTCTGCCCATAGAGGTGATTGGGCTTCAATTTACTTCGATGGATAAGTCTGTAATGTAATAGTGGAAATAATGTTGACTTATGATTCCACAAAAATTCTACTGAGAAACTTTATGGAGAAAATTGTTCGACAACTTCTTTCTTTTTTGAGGATAGAATAGTCGACTTATTTGTTTTGAGGACAAAAATACTACTCCATTCCATCCATTTTGATTATCATTGATTTAGTACAACTTTAAACTAAATCAATGATAATTAATATGGATGGGAGGGAGTTTGTCTTCTCAGCAGATCCGAGGGAGTATATGAAACAAGGCATTGGCTAGGGCCAGCCCAAGTTGTGTTGCCTTTACCTAAGATGACCCAAACAATTTCATCATGAAGTATCTCCGAATTACAATACTGCAAACCAATACTCCCTCCGTTCCTTGATATAAGGTGTATAGTTTTTTGAGAAAAAACCCTGAAATATAAGGTGTATTGCGTCGCACCACTCATTTGGATAATTTTTTCAGGGATTTGATTACATTTCCTTATATTAGGCAATCTCCTCTATTTTCTCATGCCAATTAGTCAGGTGTAATATCGCCCAAAACTTGTGAAATTTTCCCTCCATGTGCGTTCTTTAACTTCCGTGCCAAAAACTATACACCCTATATTGAGGAATGGAGGGAGTACAGTTAACACGACAGCCCGCTGTCGGCCCATCTCATAGCCGGGTGCGGTAGATTGCTCCTATGACCGGGGTAGCCAAACTGAGGGTTGACGGTGCAGTTGCAAGAGACCTAAATGAAGGATCTTTCAGTGCTGTTTGTAGGAGCTCTGAAGGGGTGTTTTGGGGGGCTTCATGCATAAAATACGGAGGTATGACCGATCCCGCTACTTTCGAGGCATTGGCATGTTGTGAAGCCTTTTTGCTGGCAGCAGATCTCTATTTGGCTAGAGTGGTGACTGCATCTGACTGCCAGGGCGTAGTACAAGACATTCAGAACAAAACGGGAGGTATGTATGCCACTATAGTAAGGGAGATCAATGAGACAGCTATAAATTTCTAGCAGTGCTTCTTCATCTTTGAAGGATGAGATTCTAATGTCGAGGCACACAACCTTGCTAAACAAGCTTTTGATCTGGAGCCCGGGCACAATGTGTGGCTCATAAACCCGCCAGATATCGATTGTATTCCCATGAACATTGCATTTGAATAAAGCAAACATGTTTAGATTAAAAAAATGAATATTGTTTTGGATCAGGGCGAGATTTCTCAAAAAACAAACAAACATGGATCTCGTGTTTGCTATATGCCGCTTTTTGCCTCAATTTGTCGAGCGGACCTCCTATGCAATGCTCACTGTGTTCAATAGTAGCGAGCTGCATAGGAGCAGCCCACAGGAGCCCACTGAAGCGGCAAATTGCTGCAACGCCCAATCACTGCAGCAAGGCAATGTAGTAACTACTCCCTCTATAATCCCGTAAAAAAAACTACTCTATAATTTTTATAAGACGTTTTTAGAGTCGCAACAGTGTCAACAATAGTTATATTGAATTGGTAAGGAAGTAGCACTGTAGTAGCCATTTTAAGAAAAAAAATACATTCTTTTTGGAAATGACTATTTTTTGGATGCCTATGAGGGGCATGCCTACCTAGTGGAAAACGAGGGGATCATTTTAAGGATGTACGAAAATAGACCATGTTGAAAGAAGTGCGTTCCGGGGGCCAGAAGGCTCCGTCTGAGAGCATGTTATTTCTTGACATCCTTGAAATTACTCCAATTTTTTTCAAGAGCCTCGTATGACTAATTCAAGGTATCATGACAACTTTTGGATTTTCGACAAGTTTTGCATTTCCTTGAGTTTTCTCGGTGAAAAAATGATAATTAATGACAGAACATGTCGCAACGTGTGTACGGTCTCGGAAGTCATTCGGAGCAGGCATGGATGCCTAACATGGGCATGCCCACTTGCTTCCAAAAGTTGGGGGCATGTATGATATTTTCAAAGAAATACCATGTTCAATGGAGAGTGTTCGAATAGGCTAGAAGGATATGTTTGCGAGCACCTAATTTCTCGAAATCCCTTAAATGACCCTATTTTTTTCATGGTCTTGTATGACCAATTCAAGGCCCCATGCCAAATGGTTTGATTTTTTTTGCCAAGTTTTGCATTTTTGAGTTTTCTTGGTGAAAAAAGCCGATTAATGTCAAAATGTGTCAAAACGTGCATACGGTGTCGGAAGTCATTCAAACCAGGCATGGTTGCCTCATATGTCCATGCAGACTCTTACAAGAAGCTGGGATCATTTATCCATAGCCTAAATATACTAGTTAGATGAGTGTATTTATAATTCCCGTCATTATCACTCAACATAAACATTTTTATTTTTTCCTAACAATTTCTTAAAATTTGTCAACAATTTTGGAATTTGAAAGTGTGTATCAAAATTTCACTAACTTGAACACCTTTTCCCAAAATTGTTAAGAAACTACGAAAAAATGATGAAAATTTCAACAGATATTGCAAACCACGTACTTTTTTAAAAAAATCATCAACTTTTTCAAAACGCATACATTTCTTAGAATTGTGAACAAAAATTCGAAAATTGTAACATTTGATGAAATTCCAAAATGGTTTTTAGAATTTTAAACAATATTTGAAAACAAGAACATTTTATGTTATACCAAACAAAATTTCAAATTTTTGAACAAGTTTCACAAAGAATAATAAAGTTCAAAAGTAGAAAAATGGATTACTAAAAAGAGAAGAAAAACAAAAATAATTGCAACAAAAAAATGCTTAGGCCCTAGAAAATAAGAAATGTTTTCAGAAAATGTTAGTATATTAGAAAAAATATTTGCGAATTTGAAAAATGTTTGTGTTTTTGAATAACACTCGCCAATTTTTAAACTGTTTGCATTTTTAAATGTTCAGAAATGTAAAAATTGTTCATGTTTAAAAAAAATGTTCACAAATTTGATAAATATTCGTCATTTCAAAAAAATGTGTGCAGTTTCAGAAGAATGTAGACAATTCTGAAAAACTGTTCATAGAATTTGAAATTTTTTCACAAAATCAAAATATTTTTCATAAAAGAGGATCAGAAATTTGAAGAAAATTCGCGTTTCCAAAAGAAGTTCAAAGTTTGATTTTTTTCGTATCTTCAAAAATATTCATGTTTTTGAAAAATATTCCAAAAGATGAAAAACTCATTAGTTTTTTTAGCTATAAAAAACGCTTTAGATAGAATGTCCGGCCAGGCTGTACAGTACCAATTTTGATCTGCTACTGTATTTCTAAATAAAAACACCTACAATACATCCATTCTAGGCGATAAAGAACTGTGCTCCATAAGTATCACCTAATTATGATGGTTCTGGTGGCTATCAGCAATTTCACAACCCTTGTAGGTCCTGTGTTCAATGCCTAATATGCTCAATATTATTTTGAATTTTCGATCAGTGCTACCGTACATACTCACTAGTGGGCTGGCCCCAGATGGACTCAAAACGTGATAAATCTGCGGGTCGTATTTTCTAAAAAGACCATCCTACCCTTTATTATGAAGGGTATGGACAAATCTTGACCGTTGATTTGTTCAAGAGAGTTGTACCGAAGAAGAAGTTTTTATTTGGCAATTTTGATTCTTATGTGGCATTAAATGACAACATATCATCAGTGTTTCATCCACCGTATTCTTTGCATGAAAGTCTTTCTATATATTTGACTTCCTCTACTATCTCATCTCATCACATCCCACACACAAGTAGATACCTGTAGCTAACAGGATCTCTCTCTTGCTCTGCCATGTCCTCCTCCCCGTCTATTCCTCGTTCAACTACACACACAAATGTATTTAGGAATGGGAGATGTCATGAATACTTGAAATACTGACTTTGCTGCGGCGTCTCAAAGTCAGGGTTTGGGTGCAAATAAGTGTCCTTCACGCACTGCATTGAGCAGTACTCTGACTAGTCTCTCTCTCTCCTTGGCTGGCGGATGATGTGTAGTGGCATCGGCATAGCTAGTATGGTTGCAGGCTTGCAGCCACTGTGTCAGATGAATATAGTTGTTAACAGTGGATTCGCTTGTTTAGAACGGCTTTTGGTGCTTGGCCTGCATAAGCATATTGAACATATTATTTCTGACTCCGAAGAATCGGTAAAAGGATTGGTGCTAGACATGGCCTAACACTACCTTAACTTTTGATTGTATGGTAATACTAAACCATTTATTGATATTCGTACTCATGTATTGATACATCAAACTTAATGAGCACATATGTCAATTCACTATGAAAACTCTGTTTTGCTCGGTTTCTTCTGCTCAGATTTCATCCATTTTTTGTTCAACTTGGTTTGGGCTTGAGTATTTTTTACTGTAAATTTATTGAAATCCAGAACACACAATTTCTAAAGTTTGCCAGTTTGATTCAATTCGGCAAAAAAAAAAACACAAATCCGAAGCCCTGATAGCAACGAAAAATCTCTCCTTGAATACTCTGCACTTATTACCCTGTCTCATCATAAGAGCAGTCCTTTTTCCTGCAACTACAATTAAAACAACTTATTGGATTCTCACGTAAGAAGACACAATTTTCTTCTTCGGAAAGGAGTTTAAACCTCCGGCCTCTTTTGCATCATATAATTGTCAGGAAACCTGTTGGAGTTATGTCGAATATAGTGTACGAGGCAGGTTACAGTTGGACTTGTAGTTGTATTGTATTTACATAGGATATGGAGTCGTGTCCTAGTAGGACACTTGTATCCTAGGCCTCTCATATAGCGGGGGTAGACACACGATGTAACATATGCCAACATAATAACACATGCGCGCAAGGGGGAGCCGGCGGCGTGTGCCGGCGCCTGGGTGGCCGGTGTGCGGTATTGTGACGGTGTCATGGGGAGGAGCGCCCATAGTCAGACCCCGGAAATGTAGCCATATCGGTGAACCTTGTTAACAAATCTCGGTGTCGTGCTCGTGTGATAGCTTGGTCCTCGGATGATCAACGATATGCCTCGGATTTATTCTAACAAGTGGTATCATGAGCAAGGTTGCGAGGAAGCTGTGGATTGTTGATTAGAGGAAGTACCGAGTTTGAGACGAAGCCGACTGCGGCATGGTTCTCGGCGAGATTGAGAAAAGCGATCAGATGTACATCGTAGCGTGCAGCAGGCTGAAGTCACGTGGCATGCAGGTAAGCAGCAGATCGATTCGATGATGAGCGCTGTTGTGGCCTTCGGATTGAGGCCGGCCGGGCGGCTGGTGCGTGTACGCAACAGTCAGCAGATCGGATTGATAATGATCGGAAGCAACTCGGCGGCTGGCGGCATACCCTACGTGCGGACATGTAGCTTCGTTGCCCTGCGTGGCAGGCTGGCTGGTGCGGCTTGGTGGAGCCGTGGCTTGAGGGCCAGAACGCGACGCGTACATGATGTATAAGGAGCTGCGGGAGATTTGTTTGGACAAAAAGGAGACCGAGTCTCCACGTGACACGGAGATAGGCAGATCAATTTGGCGATGGAAAAATCCATCACGTTGGCATCCATCGGATTTACCGAAAAAGAGTTTCCCCGCTTTATATACAAAGCAACCAACCGAACCATACAAGGATAGATGCTGAGGCGAAAGCACCACAGACACGCCAAAAAAAACCGACAGAGAAAGAATAAAAAAACAAATGCCGACAACGGCGGATCAACCAAAACGAAGAAGCCTCGCGATCGCTGCGCCCGCCGGAATCTACCGCTAGGCTCCAAGGCTCCGAAGCGCCGGCACCTATCAACACCTCCAAGAAGGATCGCGATGATGACGACGCTGCTGTCAAGGGTTTCCCCCGGTACACGACGAGCGAGAGGCAGGGTAGCCCCCGACGCCCTCCCGGAAGGTCAGGTGGCACCCTCAAGTGCCACCCCGCCGGTGTCGGCCACGCCGACAGGGGTTTCCCCCGATCCCAACCCGCACCTCGGGCGCTCCGGATCCATCCACCAAACCAACCACCACCCTGCGCCAACGCGGTCATGAGGCCCCCACGCCGTCTCACCACGGCACCACGAAATGAGGGCAGTGCGGCAAAGGATCAGAGCCGGGACTAGGGCATCAGCATCGTCGGCACGCGGGAGGGCCCCACCTCCACCGTCAGCGACGGTAGCCGTCCGGACGCAATAGCAGAAGCACACCAGGCCCGTGGGCCCACAGGCCCGGCCGAGCCCTCGTGGGCCCGTAAAGCTCCCGCCTTCGCGCTGCTGCCGGCACGCCATCGGCGCCGACGTCCCATATCCGAGCCGCTCCTCCTCCTCACCGTGCCGCAGACAACGAGGCCACGTCGGGGGCCGGCCCGCTAGGACTCAGATGGGGCCCGTCGGCCCCAGATCTGGGCCGGGGGCGCGATGTCGGTCACCCAGCACCACCACGCCACCCCGCCGACAAGGAGCAGCGCTGCCACCACGTCTGCCGCCGGCCACCCTGCCGGGTCACCGGACCGCCGTCAAGCCGAGCGACACCGCCGCCGCCCCCTGCGTCGGGCCAGGAAGACGCACGCGCGGGGGAGGGAGATCCTGCCGCCGCCGGCACCCCCTGGGCCGGAGCCGGGGGCGCCCGCCGGCGATGGCAGGGGAGAGGAAGAACGGAGCGAGGCCGAGAGCAGCGGCGCAGGGGCCGCCCCGGCCGCCTCCCGGGGAGGCGGTGCGATGGCGGAAGGAGGGGAGGGGGAGGAAGGGCGGGGGGGGAGGGAGGGCCGGCTCCGGGCCGCGCGCCGGCGATGGCGGCCGGATCCCGCCGGCGACGGGCAGGGGGAGGCGGCGGCGGCTAGGGTTGCGGGGACGGGAGCGGGTCGCGGGAGTCCTTCTCGCCTCCTACCTACCGGCTTTCGCATCCATCAGATTTAGCAGGAGGAATTGACAAGGCAAAGCAACAGTAGCATCGGGATTGAGCCAAGAGCACGTCACGTGAAGGCCTGGTTGAATTGCAACTAATACATGGAAGCATACCATGTTCGGTTCTGTTTGTGTACTTGGGCATCACATGCAAAGCTGGGATAATTTTTTCGTAGGGTCAGCCGTACAAAGAACTATGGAGCCAACGG
Source organism: Triticum aestivum (assembly GCF_018294505.1). NCBI lineage: Eukaryota > Viridiplantae > Streptophyta > Magnoliopsida > Poales > Poaceae > Triticum > Triticum aestivum. The sequence goes on from NC_057807.1 coordinate 15,077,618, forward strand.
GTATCGGGTTTGAGATGGAGAAGTTCACGGAGCTGAAAACCTTGGGTTATAGCAGACAAAGATGAAAGATTTGTTGGCGCAGTAGATATGCTTGAAGGCATTGCAGGAAGTCATGTCAGCTAAGATGGAACTATCAGGTGATGGATGAAAATTCGCGGAGGACGATTTGGGAGCCTTCAGTGTGTCGTGCAGCCAGAAAAGTTTGGCTGGGTCGGACTAGATAGTCTAACGGATTGACGTAAGTCGGTTGGTACAGAAGACGATGGTGGGATCAGCGACGACGACATAGGAGCGTGATGCTGATGGTGACCGACTTCTGGGCGTGAAAACACGTGGCGCAGGGCCGAGGTTTGTGTGGCTTCGACAAGACTATGACGCAGGGTTGATTCAAGGTGATGTACACACGGAGCTTGAAGTCGATGGGGCGTGGGGTGGACTGATCATCTACCATGAAGTCATGTTGAAGGTGGAGCTGGAGTCTGGAGGACTTCACTTGGTGCTGATTGAGAGTCTACGGCGTAAGAGCTCAGAGAGTCGAAGCCTATTCAGCGCGAAAAACGAGTGACATGCAATTCGGACTAGAGCCCAGTGGTCTGATGGAAGTGTGAAACTTGTCATCGGTTGGTGATGACCAGTGGTACTCTGCACTGGGGGTTGAGTTGTGTGGGTTCGCAACCCTTGAGACTCGACCGGGACAGTGGAGGCTCGACGCGGTAATAGCGGCGAGGCGTGCGGTATGCACGAGACATGGAGACGGGCCAGGGCTCTGGTGGCCATACATGTGGTGAGACAACTACGAATTTTACTTGGGATGACTACAAGCAATGGTGAAATTCCTTCAAATTTCAGATAGGCGGTCAAGGAAGAGCGGTGATGTTGAGTTTAGGTAACTCTTATGTGTGACATCCAATATGTGAGTTGTTCAGTTTCACGCAGGTCAGTGACCGGTGTGTGATGGCGTTGGACTAATACTCTGAAAGTTGGGAGCACAAACTAGAGTGACAAGAAACTTAATTTTGCTCGAGTGTTGACAGTGGTCAAGAAAAGGAGGGACTACAAGTTGCAGGTGGAGTCATATGGAGTCTTTGGAGTAGCAACGGTACTCATGGGATAAGCTCAAGTCCAATGTACAAGAAAGTTTGACGCATTGACAAATTTAAGGTGGTGGAGAATATTCGTCAAGGTGGAGTTTGTTGGAGTTGTGTCGAATATAGTGTACGAGGTAGGTTACAGTTGGACTTGTAGTTGTATTATGTTTACATAGGATATGGAGTCGTGTCCTAGTAGGACATTTGTATCCTAGGCCTCTGATATAGGGGGGTAGACACACGATGTAACCTATGCCAACATAATAGGACAGGCGCGCAAGGGGGAGCCGGCGGCGTATGCCGGCGCCCGGGTGGCCGGTGTACCGTATTGTGACGGTGTCATGGGAAGGAGCGCCCATAGTCAGGTCCCGGGGATGTAGCCATATCGGTGTACCTCGTTAACAAATCTTGGTGTCGTCCTCTCTCGTGTTGCATTGCATCAACCAAGCTCTCGTAGGCTTTCACAGTTTCAGGACCGGTCCCTCGCTCAACTCCCCGTCCCCTCCCGTGTCGCTCTCGCGAGCGACCGGGGGGAACCCTAGCCGCCGTAACCCACCTCCCCCTCCTCTGCTCTCCTCCCTCGCCGCCGCCCAGCGACGCCGGCGGGCGAAGCCCGGCCGGTGGGGGCGGCGGCGGGGCCTCTTCTTCCTCCCCCTCGTGCTCCGCGGCTGGCGCGAGACGGCCGGTCGAGTGGGGGCGCCGGCGGCGCGGCGGCAGGCTCGGAGTTCGGCGGCGGGGTTGCCTGTTGGGGACGCGACGTCGAGCGGCGAGCTCGTTTGCGGCGTGGCGGCCGCGGGGTTTCCCGATCTGGGCGGTGGCGTGCTCGCGCGGATCCGGCCCGATCCTCCTGGATCCGGCTCCTGGATGGCGGCGGGCGGCGCGGGGCGGTGGCCGAGGTCGGTCTTGACCTCGGAGTGGGGTGGGCTACAGCGGCGCTGCTGCGGCCTGGTGGTTGTCCGATCTGCACGCGGCAACGGCGGCTCTCTCCGGCGGCTGTTCGTCTGCGTCGGACTCGGGTGAGCTCCCTCCCTCTTCTTTGGACTCAGCGACGGGCTCGTCAGGCCGGGGTGGCGCCATGGTGTGGTGATGCGCGCGAGGCCTTCTGGTGGTGGCAGGGGACTCCGGGAAGGGGCAGGGTGCCCCCTCCGTTGCATCTGGCGGCTGCCGCGGGTGGCCGCCGGAGTTCCCCTGGCCCTGATCCGGCCGCCGAGGTCACCGATCATGCCAAGGTGTCGACTTTGGGGTGGAAGGCGAGCTTCCGCTTCGTTCTGGTCAGCCGCGTCCGTTCGGTGTGTCCTGGTTGAGGGTGGGGCTCGGATGCCGTGGCGGCGGCCCGGTTGGTGGTAGCGGGGGTGCTCTTGGGCGGAGCACGCGGCTCGGGCGTTGTCCGGTCAGCATGGTCGTGTGGGCGGCGTGTTGACCGGGGTGGGTCGTTCATCCAATCCGGTGACGATGAGTGTTGGCCGGGGTGAAAACCCGTTCTGCTCTGCCAGGCCGACGGCGGCGGCGTTCGAGCGCCGTCCCCTTCTTGACGGCGCCGTCGCGGCATCTCATTTGTCGTCGGAGTGCTCCGGGGGAAACTCTAATCCCTGGATTGGGCGGTGGCGACACGATGGTGTCGTTTCCTTGCTGAAGGCGCCGCTTTGGAGCTCATTGTTCGTCCTACTCGGCTTCTCCTCTTCGCGGTGGCCCGCCCACGGTTGAGGGCCCCGACATCATCGTAGTAGTACTGATTGTGTTCATCTGATGTTGGCTAGGATTTTGTCGGGGTAGTGTTGCTGTTATCAGCGTCCTTGTATCCAGCCTTGGGTGTGTGTGGTGTGTGGTGTGTGTGTTTGTTTCGGCAGGATTCGGTTGTGCGGTGTTGCTTTATCTATAAAGCGGGGGGAAACCCTTTTTCTCAACAAATCTTGGTGTCGTACTCGTGTGATTGCTTGGTCCTCGAATGATCAACGGCATGCCTCGGATTTATTCTAAGAAAACGAAAGGAGGTCCATACTATGAATACAAAGTTAAGGAGAGTCATTGTTAGCCTTCTCGCAAAATCTTCGTGTATCGACCATCTGAACTCCTTTGTGATGTGCAGCGTTGATGGATGAGTCCCTCCTCGTAAATTACGTACTCCCTCCTTTCATTTATACAGGGCCTAAGTTTTGAATCTCTCATGCCAAGGCTGTTGCATAAAAAGAAGAGCAAATATTGGAAATAGTACTTGGCCAACCAAATCGCAAGCAAGTTTTTTTTGGATGCCGTGCAACCCGCTCTCCTCCCTCTCTATTAATCCCTCCATGCAACTTCCTCTCCCCCTTTTTCTGCATGTAGCTCAAAAATAACTCCTCCACGCCTTCATGCATTGGCCAAAAAAGAGCTCGCTCCTGCTACTTCCCCTTTTTCTGCATGCATGCAAATAAATACTGCCGGCCATCGCGTTTTCACAGGGACGACCGCGCGCAACCTGCGAGGGGGAATTAACTGGGAGACGCATCGGTTAGCTCGTTTGGCCTTGTATAGATGGAAAAATAAAATTTGGGTTAGGCCTTATATAGATGGAAGGAGGGAGTATCATAGTTACACATTTGGCTAGCCATGCCCTTTAAATATGAGCATACATCTCTCTCTCTCTCTCTCTCTCTCTCTCTCTCTAGGGTACCAACATGTCAACTGCTCAAGTACATGTCCAAGTTGTAGAAAATGAGATCGACATCACTAGCTCTACCATTTTCTCAATCCAAATAGAGGGCTCATTTACAATATATGGATCAACATATAGCTATAGGAACAAGAATGACGGAGGAATACATTCAGCTAAGACATGTCCGGCACTAGAAGAGTGTTGGTGTTAATCTCGCTACATGGTTTGATTCAGATATTCATTAGCCATTAGGTGGGGGATAGGCTAGCATGTACGTTTGTCACGTCTAGTTAGGATTTGCTTTTTTTAGCAGCTGGTTAGATAGTCACGAGCTGTAACTTGGGCGAGCCGTGCATGCATTTGCATGGGCCTGATGAGATGCATCTGCATCGGCCGTTTTCCATCTGTTTACCATCGCATGGTAGACACGTTCAGGAGCTCGTGGGTTGGCACGAGGTAACAGGATCGTGGCGCTTTGGTCCTTACCGGCCACGCTTTCCCTTCTGTAACTGAATAAAGAGATATAAAGGAAGCCACAAAAAGCAGAGGAAGTTACGCGGCACAAAATATTCTTCTCTCGAATGTCTAGGTATAGGACTAGTTTGTCTCGTGACGACGCTTGGTCGGTGCCAATGCCTTCATCATGAATAAAAGCTTCCGGGCCATCGCCTCGACGGCGTTCTACGACGGTGTCGAGGAGCAGCGGATTTGTGTCCAGACGAGACCTTCAAGATGGCGGTGAAGGTCATGTCGGGGGTCTTGTTTCTTCGGCTCTCTCCACGTCGCGTCGGCGGTATTCCTCCATCGTCATCTGAGCCAAAAGTTGTTGTGTTAGAGGTGGCTGGCGCTGCGGTGCCGGTCTCATCCGAGGGATGGTGCATCAAGAGTTTCTTCGGCGGCAGAAGATGGTTGACGATTCTGGCTTCTCTCCATGGCAACGTCGTTCGAGACCTTCAGGGTCACGATCCAGAAGGGGTGAAGATTTGTTCCGGCCCAGAACCCACAGCGACAAGTGCGGCGCCGTTCGCGGTGGCGCCACAGAGCTCACAACACAGCTTTGCTGCTATGGTTCCCTTGGATCTTGGCTTTGTCGAGACCTTTTCTTCTCCTCTCCGGCGACGGCGGGGTCAATTTGTTGGTGGATGCAGGATTCGAGAAGATTTTTTCTGCAAATTTCTTTTGTTCGGAGTTTTTCCTGTACTTTCACTTGGTGTTTGCTGTAATTTGTTGATATTATTAATATAAGTGTAGCACTTCTAAAAAAATTATTTCGTTTCCTTGTATCGTACTACTGTGTATCTTTCCACCGTGTACGCGTGTGTTCAACTGTTCATGGCTGTGAGAGAGTGAAACCACTAAAGTCTGGCTAGTTGACGCAGGCCAAAGAGCATCTCAGCAATACAGCTACTCAGTTTTCATTTGATGGAAGTTAACCACTAAAGATGGTTGACGTACAAATAGAACTGGCATCATATCTCACCAACTTCTGGTGTGAGCACTTCTTGTGCCTCCGTTATTTCACTAGTGTGAGCACTTCTGGTGTTTCCTATAGCTTTTAACAAGGAATCTGCATCATATCTCACCCACACCTTCAACTCCACTATTTAACTCATAATAAAGTGCTTCCTCATGTCCATATCTCCACCATTCTATCCCATCATGCTGCTACACATAGTTATGTAGATATGAGATCTGGTACCTCTTGTGCTTGGACATCTCCTCGTCTATTTGTCTGATCCAATTTACGTACGTATGTAGCCAGGAATGAGATCCATTAACAATACTTACAAATTTGGACGATATCCACCACCCGATAATGAACATCCATGTTGGTTCTATCACAGGGTATATGACGACCGATGGGCTTTCACATGTCTCTAAAGGAACAATAAAGGCATCATGCGGTCACACACTAAGACGCCTTCATGTCACTGGACATTTGGCTTTCAATCAGTTTATCAGCTCTGTATGTCCGGATAATGTTTAACATTATGTGCTCCGAGAAGGAAACTCGTTTCTATACTGAATCTCCATGCTGAATCGAGAGTGAAACTATTATCTTGCATGTTGAACCAAAATGCCATAGTAGTGATGAGGCGAAAGAGATGTCACTATTCTCGCTGTTTATACATCCATGGAAGAAGGGCAATATTTAAAAACTAAAGTTCGATGGGAAGTGTTTTTCGAGCAATCGCAAGAATTGCCATGCCAAAATAACTGAAATTGCCATGCGTTTGTGTAGGATTTCCCATGTACGGTGTCGAAAATTGCCATGCTGTAGAAAAAACTGGCATGTCCTCAAGCGTAATTTCTTTAAAATTGTGATGCGTTCGATCTCGATCGGATGGCTATGAGGGTGTTTCCTGTGAGCCCCTAAAATTGACTTTGGTTATGAAATCCCTGGAAGAATATATTGAGTTATTATATTGACAATAATAACTCAATACGTCCTTGGTCATGTTGATACTCTATTTTCCGTGTCATTATTCATGTGCACTCTGGAAAATCGCCACGTAGCAACTAGTGCTCAATGCCCATTGTGTCAAGGAGCAGTGGAAGACATAAGGATCACACTATTCATGTGCAGCTGAGCAAAGATGATCTGAAGAGAGCTTGGTCTACATGAATGATAGATGGGCAATTATGGTTGACCGCTCGGGTGCAACGATTCTCGAACTTCTTTGTGACTACAAATTACAAAAATCATATAATGGTCCAGCGGATATTCCAGACATCATAGCAGCCACCTATTGGTACTTCTGGTGGCATAGAATAGAGATGGTTAAGAAGAACAGGTGCAAACACAGTTCATGCTCTATCTTTAAATTTTGTGTGTGCAGCAAAACAGCCTCTTCCGTCAACTGAACGAGTGGAAGAGACCCTTGTCTGATGACCAATCCCTTGACGTCGACGCTTTGTTTACTGAGGTGGATGTTTGGGGCACTTGTGGAGCTGTGGTACGGGATTATAACGCAGGATTTATTGGAGCTTCCACAACACGGATGGAACATGATTCGTATGTGCATCGGTGGAACTAGAAGCAATGAGACAGTGTTTGTTATTTACCCGGAGTCTTTGATGTAGCAAGGTTTATACACAAACTGATAATTTGACTGCAGTGGAGGCACTGAAAAAGAATGAAGGTCATTCCTTGATCAGCACTAACCCTCAACGTTTGTCAAAATTTACTGAAAGAGTTCGGGAAGGTCTATATTGATCATTGTATGAGAGTCTAATACAGTTGCACATGAGCTCGCCAGTTTCAGGAAGTGTAATACACTGACTATATATGTGGTCGAATATAGCCCCTTGTTTTATTCTAAAGTTTTTAGCACAAAAGCAAGCGATATTATATTTAATAAAGCTAGCATGAAGGCTTTCCCGTCAAATAAATATTAAATACATGACAACATCACTAGAAAAGATAGGCTTGCTGAAAAATCACACCGAAAAAGAAAATATCACACTATTTATTTGATATAGAATCTTTCAGCCAATTAACGTCCGCACCTGTCAGCAAGTCAAAGTCCCGCCGAAAAGGGCAAACCAGCGTGCCATTGAATATTAGTGAAATAATTTGCACTGTTCAGCTGAAACTGAAAAACATATGTCATAGCGGCGCTGACGGAGCTGCATCCGTCATAGCGGCGCTCTAATGCCGGCGCCCAACACAGCCGCACCTCGCACTGTGGCGAGCTGTATCCAACAAGGCTGTGAGCTGCAACCGTGATATGACACTGCTGGAACCATAATTACGGAATGCTGGAACGGTGTTTTCGGATGCTGGAACCGCGGCGACCATGCATGCGAATGATACAACCGCATTTGCTAGATGGTGGAACCGGGTTGTGCAGATGTTGGAACCACGGTGACCACAAACCGTTGGATACTGCGAGCGCGGCGACCACACCCGCGTGGATGCTGCAACCGGAAGGGCGGCAATCTGGAACCAGCACAGCGGCGAGCTGCAACCGAAGACATCGGATGCTACAACCGACTCATGGCGAGTTGGAACTGAAGGCGCCAAATTCTACAACCGAGGCCAGGTTTTGCTGGGACCGTACCGATTTTTTGCTGTAAGGTTGGCCGCATGCGCAATGTGCCCAGGAGCACTGGCGGAGCTACGAGGAGATGAAACGAGGTCACGAGTTCACGAACCCCCCCCCCCCCCCCCCCCCCCGCGCCCGTTGGTCCACTAGGTGTGCATGCATAGCACAGAACTGCTTTGCTTCGCTGGCTAGTGATCACATTCTCATCTCGTCTAATGAATCAATGTCTCACTATAATTAGCAGAGTGAGTGTTATTTGGATCCTTCACCAAAAACACTATAAAATGAACTCCTTCCACAATCCCTCGATCCATGGACATCAAAAGGAGAAGAAGAAATCATTGAGCACCAACATTTGTCCTGTTTTGGTCATTAGGTGTGCTGTTTTCTTTTGAAACACCAAAAATTACTTCGTCATATCAATTGTATTTGTGTGAACAAATTTACTGGTCCAAAATTACCTCTTATATCTGTTCTATGACTTGGCTTTTTTCAAGCATACTGTGTCTTCTTATACATAGTTGCCAACCCCCTCTGTTTTGATCATGCTCCGCCACTGCCCGGGAGGAAGACGGCACAATGCCAGGGAATCAAGACGTCCAATGCTGGAATCGATGGTGCGTGATGCTGCAACCGCCTCCCTTGGTGCCACATTCGTAGTGACTAACACTAGAGCTCTGGTATCGCGACGACGAGATAGGGGGATGTATGTTTTTGACCTCCGGTGCGACGGCGGTGCCGATGGGGGTGAGCCGGCGACAAGGGTCAAAGTGAGGAGGTGCAGGGAACGAATAAGATGCATGCAGCGAGGAAGTCCAGGGAGTTGCAGGCGTGAGAAAGAGGACGGCCGAATCCACGAGAAAATTTTCAGGCGAGCGTGATCCTATGGTGGAGGTTCTATGTGGGGGGAAGATCTAATGGCCCGTAGGTGAGCGGCCGAGTGTTCGGGCCGGCCGGCCGGCGCCTAACGCAGGCCATTACTAAAACGTTATCCTCTTCTGCATTACGGCTGCTGTACTGACTACTTTTTCCAGACTGATATATTTGCCGGGATGGCTTTGCATAGCAACTAAGGAGCAGCAGTAGTCATTGTGATTAACGCAGTGTGTGTGTGTGTGCGCGCGTGCGTGCGTGCGTGCGTGCGTGCGTGCGTGCGTGCGTGCGTGTGTGTGTGTGTGTGTGTGTTGCAATTGTCTACATCTTTGATTTATAGATATCGAGTGTTCAACTCTTGCTATGGAAGTGGTGATTATGGGTTGTCGGAGCATCTGGATGACCAGAAATGACAAGATCTTCAGACAAGCACCGATTCATTATGGAACTTGGAAACACTATCTCAAAGGACTTGAAACTTCTAGCCTCAGAGCAAAGCGGAAAAAAGCAGAGGGGATTACCAGTTGGGTAGTACAGCACCTTTAATTTACTCAATGTTTCCCAAAACTGGTGTAGGCTAATGTGCTTGTGTTGAGACTTTGTCTTGTATTTGTACTTTATTTATATTAATATAGAAAATACCGTAGAACGATTGTTCTATGGTCTCGGCTCAAAAAAAAAGTGTTCAACTCTTTTCTTGTATCCTCTTGATGATATATATATATATATATATATATATATATATATATTGAGGTAATAAAATTTCCTTTCACCTTTTTTTCCAAGAACAATCAGCCTAGGTTCCTTGTCATTTTCATTAAGGCATTTGGAAGCAGGAATAATTACAAGATTTTCGTAGTGAGTCACCAGCCATACAACTCACAAAAGATTACTCCTGCCTACGTGCTGACAGCCACCTAGAACTAAACCAACGGTTCAATTCCTAGAATGCCAGAGAAGCAACAACAGGAGCAGGTGAAGACATATCTTCAACTGTTAGTGTAGCAATTGATGGAACTGAGAAAATATTTTACTCCAATTGCTAGCAATCTCGACATGTACTTCAACCCCATTATAACATGTTGGTGGGACTTTCTATCGCTTAGATGTTGCCTCTAACCATCTGTGTGGTATGTACCTTCTCTTAGAAGGAGAAAAGCAGTAATGCAATTAACACCGTGGGTGCATTTGTTGTCCATTCTTGACCCATAAGTTACATACACATCACATATTCTTCACAAAACAACATCCCCCATCCCCGGACCTCTCCCCCACTACCATCGGATCCTATTTTGAAAATCAATCATACTGTCTATATATGAACCATTTTGGAGTTTCTATATATGGGATCAGGATCTCGTGCTCTCTACTGTAAAATCCACATTTTGCTACTACATTATAAGACATCCACCAAGGAATAAGAGTTATCAGGAATAGCTATAGCCATTGCATGGGAGGCCACAGAACACCTTACTTGTTTTAGACTGCTTCCCGGATTTCAACTAGTTGTGGATGGCACCTTATCAGTAGATTATGATTAACTAGAAGAGCATGGATGAGTATAGAGGTAGTCGACCATATCTCACCATTTGAAGATAAGCTACAATACTCATGCAACAACCTAGTTCTGGTCAATTTATACGTGCATGTGCGTGCTAGTGAACACAATTAACACTCAAAATAGCTACATGTTGAAAAGGCTGTGTTAAGGCAACATAGGAGGATTTAAAGAATAACTCAAGATTTTCTTAATGCCGAATCATTTGATGCAAATATACTGTAATTTGTATCCTATTGTCCTTAGAAAATAACAAAAACACGATAATTCTATTGGAGTTTCTTACATTAATTATTGACCGCAAAAGAATAGAATAATTTCAGAAGATAAATATTGGAACTTGGACATAGAAGAACTCACTTTAGAAAACCTATACCAAATAACGTATTTGTAATGTTTGAAATTTTCACAAAGAATCATGCGCATAGGTATTGTTCGAAACTTATATCCATGTAAATTTTCCTAAAATAATTTGACCATTTGTGGCCTAGGTAAAAAGAAGAAAATGATAGTGCTACATTTTTCAATAATTTAATATGGATAGAAAAAAAAAAACAGGATAGCACTAGCTCATTTTCCAGTCAGGCATTAATTCCGGAAGCGCCGAAGCCATCTGTCAAACCCCAAATCCCCAATCTCAGTCCTCCACCCCCAATGTGGCCGCCGGAGTAGTCACCGCTCCAACAGGCCGCGCCGCCGGAGCAGCAAATCCTCGACGAGCTCCTCGAGGAGATCTTCCTCCGGCTCCCCACGGCCGCAGACCTCGCCCGTGCCTCCATGGCTTGCGTCTCCTTCCGCCGCGTGGTGGCCGGCCACGCCTTCCGCCGCCGTTTCCGTGCTCTCCACGCGCCGCCCCTCCTAGGTATCCTCGACCTCCCGTTTATACCTGCCCAGCCGCCCCGCCCCTCCGCTGCCGCCGCCCGCGCCTACGTCGACGCCGGGGCCGACTTCTGGTGCTCCTTCCTCCCATCCCGCGAGCGGTGGGGTATAACCGATGTTCGTCACGGCCGCGTCCCCGAGGGAAGAACCTACCCTTGGGGCGGCAGGGAATTACTAAGGGACTTCGCCGTCTGCGACCCATTGTTCTGTCTCTACCTTGTGCTGCCTGTCATCCCTGATGACCTAACTGCATTAGTCCATGAGCCAGATATCACGGATGTGGATTACTTCCTTGCGCCTCCTGCCGAGGATGAGGACGACGGTGTATCCTTCAGAGTGATGTGCTTGGCGCGATGCAAAACCAAGTTGGTTCTCTTCGTCTTCTCTCGAGGTGCCGGACAATGGTGTACTGTTGCATTTGATTCCGGATCTGAGATATATTGGGCCTCAAGGCGCTACGATTGCCGTCGATCTTTTTGTCGGGCATTTTTCCCGGGGAACAAATTGCTCATGCTCGACACAGACAGGATGGAGTTCTCTATTGTCAACCTACCCATTGAGCCCTGGCCCGAAGAGTATGAGATGACCTTTGTGGAGGGAGCTAAAGGAAGACTTGGGATGTTTACTATCTTCGACGATTTTGATGAGAAACAAGGTGGTGTAGTCTTTCACCTTTGGTATGGCATACTGCAAAATGATGGGGACAGCGCAAACTCGTGGCAAGAAAATGCGATGATCTCCTTGCCTTTATCATATCGACACTATAGAATCATGGGTGTAACTGGGGGATACCTGCTCCTCCAAGGTATTCCAAAAGACCTGCTCTTGACATCACCTTCGGCAGAGGGTAAAGAAACAGATTGTTTTTCATTGAATCTTTAGACTCTCCAGCTTGAGCGGTTCTGTGGATTGCGGACAAGACTTATGAAGAGCACCTGTATGCTGGTTTCCCAGCATCCTTGTCCGTACCAACAATTTAATGCGGTAAGCTTGCTCTCAGTCTTTTCCTTTTTGCATTTTGCGTTGCAATGTGACATAGGTGTTTGTTTCATGCTACTCCCTCCTTCCATCTATATAAGGCCTAACCCAAATTTTATTTTTCCATCTATACAAGGTCAAACGAGCTAACCGATGCGTCTCCCAGTTAATTCCCCCTCGCAGGTTGCGCGCGGTCATCCCTGTGAAAACGCGATGGCCGGCAGTATTTATTTGCATGCATGCAGAAAAAGGGGAAGTAGCAGGAGCGAGCTCTTTTTTGGCCAATGCATGAAGGCGTGGAGGAGTTATTTTTGAGCTACATGCAGAAAAAGGGGGAGAGGAAGTTGCATGGAGGGATTAATAGAGAGGGAGGAGAGCGGGTTGCACGGCATCCAAAAAAAATTTGCTTGCGATTTGGTTGGCCAAGTACTATTTCCAATATTTGCTCCTCTTTTTGTGCAACAACCTTGGTATGAGAGATTCAAAACTTAGGCCCTGTATAAATGGAAGGAGGGAGTACTATGCTTTGTGATTCTTTTTACTTGAGCTTACAGTCCTTAATGCTGCTGCAACCAAGATATATTCTGCCCATTATAATCCTTATAAGCACTTAGACTTATTGATCATTTGATGATATTCTAGTTGCTAATCTTAGAAAAAAAAAGAAGTATTTGTTTCTTACCTTGCTTAATTGATGTCTCTAGTATCATACAGATAAAACAAAGCAGCAGCATATTATTGATTGAAATATTCTTATAAACTCACTTTGGAAATGCTACTGCCTATTTCCCCATAATATAGATTTATTCCTTGTACATTAATAACTATCTCCTATATTTCTGGTCATTCACCTCGGCATTCATTTCTTACTTCCTTCATGATTGATTGCAGATTAGCATCTTCATACTGCAGTGCTCCTTTGTACATAAAAAAAACTTACAGTTCTTCTTAATTTAAGGTGAATGCTCCCAACAATTAGGCCCAGTAGTATGTCGTCTCTTGAAGTGAAATCACATGGGTACTTGGTTAAATTATTTAAAAAGGTTTGTGCAATTCTGCACATTTCTGAACTGAAGCATTTGAGCCAAACTGTACATTCAACTTTTGACCATATAACTTCTACTAGTTACCGAAAATTTATATGATTGTATTGTATTGCATCTAACAACAGCAGTTCATCATTCATCTATTTAGCAGGCTTTAATCTACATTATGGGGTCTTATTTTGTGTCAGACTGCTGGTTTGGAGTGCAAGGACGGCGACTAAACTTCACTTCTGTTTGTCCAGGTCACTTGCTTAGCCGTCATTTGGGTTTTTGACGACATGTATGTCTGCCACATGAAACCTGTTGATTCGGCATGTTTAGGTCCTAGATGGTTTATATACCTTATTAAAAGCTGCTATAAGTCATGTCTTCTGTGTATGTAGTTGTCCTGCTATTGGCTAAGCTTTTCCTAGAACCATCAGCTAATGTTTGAGCGTACATGGAATTCTAGCGCTGCTATTGCATTAATTTTCAACATTGCTGCAGTGTTGCGTCAAAGTGTTCATCAGAGATTGGTATGTTTCAGAACATCACTGTGTTTGCTGCTCTTTTTGTGCTCCCTGGTATATATTCTTTTTGCAAGCAAGAGCTCCCTGACATGTCATTTACATTTGTTATTGTCTATCATGTGTTGATCACATTTCATTTCTGGGGTTGACTCATTTTTTATACATCTGATCAGCTCATTTCTGCTCTTTTACTGCCACATGTGTGGTGTATTCTTTTCCAACATAGAATGGTTTTGGTTGCCCTTATATTATTATCTCCTCTTCCTCCAATCCAATAATCGTTTCACTGGGGGTAAAAACTAGGCTGGTCTATGGCAGATCAGTATATGGTTATGCCTGGAACGGGATGTGCCAGGAAAATTTCTTGCCGGTAAAACTACACAAGCATCGTGCAACATTCACGTTGGCTGGTGCTTGCTCAATGAATAGCTAGTTCTGCGGCTCCATGTGCCACAACTTCATGTTTTTTTTTTTGCATGGCGCCACAACATAGACTATTCTAGGAGTTGGAGAGTACATGGAGCGCTTATCTTTGTTACCTTATCAGAACCCGTTGCATTCATTGTAAAAGAAATTTGTTTCTTTCAGTTGGTCAAGAATTTTTTAGTGTGAGCCTTGTTTTTATACGGGCTGCTAATTTTCATGTTGCTATAATGTTAATTTTCTTAAACAGGTTATTATGCCACCATCAATCAATGTCTTAGATTTGGTTGTACCTTTTCTTCTAGTCCAACAAAGCATCTTAAAAGAGCTTTTGGCAGACAACAAAAAAGAACACTCTTTAGAAAAGATATACGGTGATCTGGCCTATTCGATATGTGCGTACCATCGATCAACCATGTCATTTCCCATCTGAATGGTAGTTATCTTTTATTTAGTTGGTCCATTCAGTTCCCTCGTGTAATGTGCAGCTTTCATTCATTTGAGATAGGATTTCCACCCACCATGTTCAGTCTATTTTTTTGGTTTTTCCCGGGCGTCATGTATGTAAGGTAATATTTTGAATTCACAGAGAAGATATTATGTTCTAATGGCAGGGCAAGATATATGGTCGTCAATGCATTAGAAATTAAAGTCCTTATGAAAAACAAACTCATTTTACATAGTTATAAGCTATACCGTGTAAGGTAGCACTCGAATAAAGCGCATTTTGAAATTTCAATGATAGATGAAGAAAAATAAAGGTATCCCAAGATTTACGGTTTGGTTACAAATGTATACAGGGATCTAGATGACCATATATGAACTGATCCAGATGGCCTGCTGATGCAAGAGCAAGATAACGGTTCATTATCTTTGAATATGGCGTGAAAGCATCGTCATGACAAACTGAGGCGTCACCGTGAAATCTAACTGTTCGTCATGACAAACTGAGGCGTCACTGTGAAATCTAACTGTTTGTCATGACGATAAATCTCTTGTGCCTCAGTTTAGCCTATTGGATAACTGGTGATATTAATTGACCCTATGGCATGCAACTTACTAAATCAGCGATAATTAGTATGGAATGGAGGCAGTATATGAAACAAGGCATTGGCTATAGGCTAAGCTAACCGTGAATATCGTATTTCCTACATGATGCTCGTTACCTCGGTTTGTCGACGAGACATCTGGCGGATCTCGTGGTGTATTGAGGTAGCGTGCACCCCGCCGAACTCCCGCTCAGCGTATGGGCCGGTCCATTTTGCGCGATATGTTCCCACCGAAGGAAGTACATGAGGTGGGGACATGCACTATGTACCGTATATTTTTCCTCTAGGGTTTCTCTAGGGTCTACCTCTTCCTTCGGCGGCGCTGCCGAAGTCCACAAAATTCCCACGTAAAAACCAGCCGGATTGCTTAGCTCTTGCTGGTGATCGGGTCACCCCGTGGTAATCGTCCTGGTACACAGGTAGCATGGAGGTAGGGCATGGGTTTCCCAGAGCAGTGGGGTCAAAGGGAGTGCAGGCGGAGGAGTTAGGGCGGAAGGCATTGGGGGCTGGAGAGGATCAAATCCCGTCGTCATCGGCGGCGAGGGTGGCCGCGGGAGGGGCGGATGAAGCAAGGGGTATGGAGGATGATCGGGTGGTTGGGGATGAGGAGGAAAATTGGGATCACCATGGCCCAGATCCGAATCTGGAGGATGTGTTTGAAGGCCTAAACTTACATGGTGAGGAGGTGGAAGATCTAGATCTTTCAGGGGAGGTTGATGAGTTAATCAAGGATGTGAGATGGCTGGCTCTCTTTAGGGTTCATACCCTACGCCCGTTCAGTCATGCGGCCCTGTTAAACTCCATGAGGAATGCGTGGGCGTGTGCTCAAGGTGTGACGTTCAATATCAAGGGACCTAATTTGTTCTTGGTGCAATGCCATTGTTTGGGAGACTGGAAGAGGGTTATGGAAGGAGGACCGTGGCAGTTTAGGAGAGATCATGTGGTTTTGGTTGAATATGATGGGTTTACTAATGTCTCTGATTACTCGTTGGACATGTACCCAATTTGGGCAAGGATCAAAGGCCTGCCTGACGGTCTAACGAGGAAGAAAGAACTGGCCGAGAAAGTGGCAAAGAAGGTAGGGGAGCCTCCGTTTACGGTGCTTGTTAGTGAAGGCAAGATCAATCCTTTGAGCCACTTGAGGGTTAGGGTGTTTGTTAATGTTAATAAACCTTTGGTGAGATTTGTGCCAATCACCTTGAAGGAAAGGAAGAAATACCCTGTTTACTACGAAAAGCTGCCTGATTTCTGTTTCTTCTGTGGATGTATGGGTCACGTGGTTGAGGAATGTGGCGATGGGATACACGATCCGTCGTCGTGTGAATGGGGTGACTATTTGCATTGGAGTGGAGAACCAATAAATAGTGGTGAAAGAGGAGGTCGAGGTGCTTGGTCTGAGTCACGTAGAGATAATGCCTTTGGGGAGGGAGTACGGGGTGGTAGAAGAGGAGATGGAGGAAGAGGTGAAAGAGGAGGGAGAAGCTTTGGGGCTGGAGGTAGGGGTGCTGTAGTGCATCCCAGTCAAGCTGAGGGGGTTGTTGAGGAAGGCGAGCAGGTCGGGCTGGATCAGGAACGCTCGGCTCGTAAAAGACTCGTCAGAGATGAGGGTACTGTTAATCTCCATGGGCAACTAGTTCCTAACCTGGGAGGGAAGGTGGCTGATACTGTGCTTCTTATTGAGTCCGACGCCGGGATTGGGAGGCCGAGCCCGAGTGCGGCGGCCTCCACACTGGAAAATAACCCCATAGTGAAAAGACTGTGACACAGCGGGAGTGGGGAGGAGATGATTGGCGAAGTGGATATGGGTACATCTTATGAGGCGGCCTCCGAATCGGAGGACCGCCGGGTCCAATGAATTGCTTAAGCTGGAACTGCCGGGGAGGGGGGAATTCCCGGACAGTTCATGAGCTGACGACCTTATGTAGGTCACTTTCCCCCATGTTTGTGTTCTTGTGTGAAACGAGACAGAAGGAAGCGAAGATGAAGAGGTTGAGAAGTCGGTTGGCCTGAAGGGTTTTTGTGGCGTTGATAGCTCTGGCATGAGTGGTGGTCTGGCAGTATATTGGCATGAAAATTGTGTGGTTGAAGTGCTTGACAAAGACGATCGTCATGTCGATGCTCTAGTTCGGGTGTAGGAAGGGGCAGATTAGTGGATAATTACGTTCGTATATGGAGAACCGCAGGTAGAGAATCGGCATCTCATGTGGGCAAAAATACAGAATTTG
The DNA here is from genome assembly GCF_018294505.1 of Triticum aestivum. Taxonomy (NCBI): domain Eukaryota; kingdom Viridiplantae; phylum Streptophyta; class Magnoliopsida; order Poales; family Poaceae; genus Triticum; species Triticum aestivum. Next base: position 15,094,927 of record NC_057807.1, read on the forward strand.
AAATATGTCAATGATCTTCCATGGTTGGTTATTGGGGATTTTAATGAAGCAATGTGGGATTTTGAACACTTTTCAGCTACACCAAGGACGGAGCCGCAGATGATAGCATTCAGGGATGTGCTTGAAGTTTGTGGCTTGGTAGACTTGGGTTTTTCGGGGGTCCCTTTCACCTATGACAATAAAAGAAGCGGCTCGAGCAATGTCAGGGTGAGGCTTGATAGGGCGGTTGCAACAAATGAGTGGAGAAATCTATTCTCTTTTGCCTATGTACATCATATTCTTAGTCCTTGTTCGGACCATGTGGTAGTACTCCTCAAAGGCGAGGCGGATTCAGGACCAGTTGGGCCAAAACAGCGCCGATATGAGATTTTCTGGGAGCGGGACTCCACGCTGCCGGAGGTCATCAAGAATGCTTGGGAGTCTGTTGGAAATGTCCAAACTTTGGAGAAGCTGCGAGAGGCGCTAACCAAGACGATGGTGTCGCTGGGTTCTTGGTGCAGGAAGTTTGGGAATGTAACAAAGGAGTTAGCTAAGTCCCGATCACAGCTAGAAGAGCTCATGCATATGAATGCGGACAGACAAGAAATAAGGAAAGTGACAGACAGGATGAATGATCTTTTGTACCAAGAGGAGATGATCTGGCTTCAAAGATCGAGAATTTCATGGCTTAAGGAGGGCGACCGCAACACAAAGTTTTTTCATAGTAAGGCAGTGTGGAGGGCTCGAAAAAACAAAATCAGGCAGTTAACGGATAGTATTGGGGTGGTCCATTCAGATTTGGTATCTATGGGTAAGTTAGCGAATGAGTATTTTCGTGATATCTTCACAGCAGATGTTAACCTTGATGCAGGCCATGTGGTTGATCTCTTTGAAGTACTGGTCACGGAGGAGGACAATAATAAGCTGTGTGCTTTGTTTAGTGATAAGGAAATCTCTGACGCACTCTTTCAAATAGGACCACTTAAGGCGCCGGGGCCCGATGGTTTTCCAGCCAGATTCTTTCAGAAGAATTGGGCGACTCTCAAGGACAGTGTGATTGCGGCTGTTAAGGACTTTTTTGGGACGGGGTGATGCCAGAGGGAGTAAACTCCACGACAATTGTCCTCATTCCGAAAGTTGCTAATCCTAAAAAGTTGACTGAGTATAGGCCAATTAGCCTGTGAAATGTGATTTACAAGGTCATATCTAAGTGTTTAGTTAATAGGCTCCGTCCTCTCTTGGACAACCTAATCTCAGATGAGCAGAGTGCGTTCATAGCGGGTAGGATGGTTACTGATAATGCGCTAATTGCCTTTGAGTGCTTACACTATATCAACTAGGAAAAGGACCCCACAAAAAGCTTTTGTGCATATAAGCTTGATCTCTCCAAAGCATAGGATAGGGTGGACTGGGGATTCTTGAGGCAAGTGATGCAAAAGTTGGGGTTCTCTCAGCGATGGATAGACTGGATTATGACTTGTGTCACATCGGTGAGATATTCTGTCAAATTAAACGGAACTCTCTTGGATTCATTTGCACCGACGCGTGGGCTTCGGCAAGGTGATCCCCTTTCACCATTCTTATTCCTTTTTGTGGCGGATGGTCTTTCGGCGATCCTAAGGAAAAGAGTGGCTTCTGGTCATATTACTCCGGTGAGAGTATGCAGGCGAGCACCGGGCATATCTCACTTGTTATTTGCTAACGATACCCTGTTGTTTTTTGAGGCAACTAGAGGTCAGGCAGAGAGCGTTAAAGAAGCTCTAGACTTGTATGGTGCGGCCACTGGGCAAAGTCTCAACTATGAAAAATGTTCCATGTTCTTTGGTTCTTCTTGTCCGAACACAATTCAAGATGAGGTTCGGCAGGTGCTGCGTGTGCAAAGTCTGGTTTTTGAGGAAAAGTATTTGGGCTTGCCTACTCCTGAGGTTCGCATGTCTAAGGGGAAGTTCCAAAACCTTTAGACAAGCTTGACAAAACGCCTTATTCAGTGGGGAGATGGTCAACTTGCCTAGCCCGGAAGGGAGGTATTAGTGAAAGCTGTTGCACAGGTGTTGCCAACCTATATCATGGGGGTTTTCAAATTGCCATTTTCAGTTTGCGATGATCTTAAAAGAATGGTTAGAAATTTCTATTGGGGTTCGGCAAAAGGGAAAAGAAAGGTCCATTGGAGGGGTTGGGACCATCTCATGCAGCCAAAGGATAGAGGCGGTGCAGGTTTTCGAGATTTTCGGTTGTTTAACCAGGCGCTCCTGGCTCGGCAGGCGTGGAGATTGATCTCTAGGCCGGATAGTTTATGTGCACTGGTTCTGAAAGCAAGATACTATCCAGAGGGCAAGCTTGAGGATACGGTGTTTACCGGGAATGCATCCTCTTCCTGGAAAGCAATAAGCCATGGGTTAGATTTGCTAAAGAAGGGTTTGATTTGGCGTGTGGGCAATGGTAGTAGCATACGAGTTTGGCGCGACAACTAGATCCCGAGGCCTTTCTCATATAAACCCATCTCATTGCAAGGCAGATGTCGTGTACGCTATGTCTCCGATTTCCTGAATGAGAATGGATCCTGGAAGGGGCAGTTACTGTCGGAGTACTTCCTTGCCACGGACGTTGATGAAATACTAAAGATTAGAGCTTCTCTGAGGCAGGCCGAAGATGTTATTGCATGGGGACCCAATAAGCTGGGAGTGTTCACAGTAAAAAGTGCTTATATGTTGGCGTTTGATGAAGCACATAGAGAGAGGGCGTCCTCATCTAACTCTTCTCCAGATGGGAGTAGAGCTTGCTGGTCTTACATATGGAAAAGTGTGGCGCCTCCTACTGTCAAGAACTTTGCTTGGCGAGTAGCGACTGATGGGCTTCCCACCTGGCGGAACAAGCATAAAATTGGATTAGAAGTGTCCAGTACCTGTCCAGTTTGTGGTGTTGAAGAGGAAGATAATTTACACCCCTTTGTGCGCTGCCAGTTTGGGAGAGACTTGTATCTACAGATGGCCAAGGTTTGGAGGTTACCCAGTATTGATAACCTGATAAACAGTGGGAAGGAGTGGCTGCTAATTGCCTTATCACCATTATGTGAAATTGAGCGAAGCATGATGCTTATGACCTTTTGGCGGAGCTGGTTTGTCTGGAATGAGATAACACATCAAAAACCAGCCCCACCACTGGAAGTTTCGGTTCGTTTCCTGCAAAGCTACCTGGGGTCGCTGTTGGCGATCAAACTGAACTCCAACATGGACCCATTAAGGGCAAGTCCGTTGTGGTCTTGGGTTCGTTGCCTTCACCAGGCAGAGTTGTATCCCCGGAGGTCAGATGGTCTAGACCGAGCAGGGATTGTGTTAAACTAAATACTGACGGGTCCTACGATTCTTCTGGAGCAGCGGGAGCTGGAATGATCCTCCAGGATTCTAATGGTGACATTATATTCTCAGACTGCAGAGTTTTATTTTCTTTCAGAGATGCTCTGGAAGCGGAGTTATGTGCATGCATGGAGGGGCTTTCGATATCTATTCAGAGGTCAAATCTTCCTATTGTTGTTGAGATGCATTCTTCGGAGGCGGTGGCCATGATCACTTGTGCTGGCAAGGATCGATCCGTTTATGCTGCTCTTATTAATGAGATAAGATATCTTGTTAGTCTTCGATCTACTTGTATTACTTACGTTTCGCGAGCTCAAAATAAAGCTAGTGATTGTCTAGCTTCCTTTGGGAGAGTGGAGAGTAGAATTATCACCTGGATTGGGTCAGGTCCTCCAGAGGTGGTAGAGATTGCTAATGATGATTGTAAAGACTTGATTATTGAGTAATACAAGTATTTCCCCCGCAAAAAAAGAAGGAAGTACATGAAACTGGTTTTTTATGCTTTCTCAACAGATTATTCTTTTTTATATTTTTCGTTTTCGTAAGCTTTCCAACGCCATATCATTTGCCTTAATTGGATTAGCCGTATAGAAATGACATTGAAAATACAAAGTCGGCGGTTCAGTTTGTGAAATTTTACAATTTTCCAAATTACTCTTTAACCATAGGCAATTAGAGAAAAGTTTCAACATGTGGAAGAAGCGGTTTTGCAACAGCTTTCCAATGCCATATTAATTGCCTCATTCCGATAAACGGTTTAGAAATGCGATTGAAAATATGAATCACGTTTTTTGTATGAAGAAAAAACGGTTTTCAAAACTGCTCTTAAACCGCTTACATTTTGCCAAAACTTTAACTTGGGTCATGATACTGGTATCCATAGCTTTTGAACGGTATATCGCAAGCCCCATTTAGGCAATGTTGGCGGAAGTTCAACCTAGCACAGGGAGAAGTACAGGTCGAACAACTCAGGCAGTAAAATCCGCCAACGAGCAAGATTCCTATTTAAAACGGGTATTTAGTTGCTAAAAATCATTTTTAGATTACACTTACATAATATAGAACACGACTAATCAGAATAATTCGCGCGTGGAGACACGGTTGCGAACATAGCCCGAAGGTCGAGTTCTTACAGAGGGAAGTTCAGGCGTGTAACTCAGGAAGTTCATGTTGTGATCAGAATAATATTCTAATCCTGTGATCAAAATAGTGTTTGGAACACCTAGGTGCCGAGGCTCCTAACCTCGTAACCGTTGGATGTTCGATTGATGAATGCAAATTACAACAGATATGGATACTAGACACCTTCCATATATGCTTATGGACGTAATTGGTAAGTGCCAATAAATGTATGATTTAGGTGCATTAATATCACGCGCTGGCATAAATGTAATTGATTCTCTTCATTTATTTCCTTGTACAAAGAATGGAACTCGTTTGAAGGTATATACATATAACCGTACTCCTTTTTGTGGATACGATATGTACTAGAAGGTAACGCGCGCCTTGCTGCGCCGTCTTATTTACTTACGGTATTAAGATTAATGTTATCTAAAAGATTAGATTTGTTTTTTCTGAAGTGCTTCTTGGCTTCCAGCAATACAAATCTGAGTGCCACACTAATATTGTAGACACTGGATAGTATACCATCTCTAATTTTCAGATTGCACTCCCATATGTGTGACTGATTTCAACAGTTAAATGCAGACTGGGGCAAACACAAGCATGGCAAAAGGGAAGATCACAGAACCTGTATCATATGTAATGACAAAGATTTAAAATCATGATAACCTGGTGTTATGAAACTATGGCAGTAAATTCACAGGGTAAAAGATAACTTTAGAGCTCAATTATTGGATCTGGATAACCAGTACAACATCATCAGTGTCCTATCTAAGATAGAAGCTCAAAGAAGTAGCCACCCCCTTATCAGAAGGAGTCCCTTCACTTGCTTATCCATTTTTGCATATGTCAGTTCAAGGAAATTTTTGATAAAGCTACGCACTAATAACATTGACAACACAAAATATGTAACAACTGAAAGGGCAAGACAACGTAAGTACCAGCTAAAACTTTCTCCTTATCTTACATCCACTTTTCTAATTATAAACAAGAGTTTCTCATATTTTTTATACAAAGCAACACTGTTCACTTGCTTTATTCCAGGCTTCAGTCTATTTTTTTGGTTTTTCCCGGGCTTCATGTATGTAAGGTAATATTTTGAATTCACAGAGAAGATATTATGTTCTAATGGCAGGGCAAGATATATGGTCGTCAATGCATTAGAAATTAAAGTCCTTATGAAAAACAAACTCATTTTACATAGTTATAAGCTATACCGTGTAAGGTAGCACTCGAATAAAGCGCATTTTGAAATTTCAATGATAGATGAAGAAAAATAAAGGTATCCCAAGATTTACGGTTTGGTTACAAATGTATACGGGGATCTAGATGACCATATATGAACTGATCCAGATGGTCTGCTGATGCAAGAGCAAGATAACGGTTCATTATCTTTGAATATTATCAATCTACTAGTCCATGGCACGTGCTTTGCACGTATAGTTCTGTATGATAGATAGTCGTATACCTTCCTTTTAGAGAGAGAAATGGTACTCGTATCTTGAGTAGATATCACAATGTGTTTGTTTGCAAGATCTAAGGACTATGCTTAAATACGAAGCAAATCACTTGCACAAATCAAACTGAGTTCCAAGTAGGAATTTGATTGCACGATAAAAGTTGTAGTTTTATTATATGTTGTTTCATGAGTTCCATTGATGCATAGTTCCTGAGTTGTTTGACGGTTTACATGCATGCTTATGGGCTATTTTGTGCAACTAAATAATTCATTTAGGTCTGATAGACATTCATGTCTTGTATTAGCTTTAGGTACAGCTTATGTATGACTGAAATAAAAATGTTACACCTTTTTCCGCGAATAATAAAAATAGTACCTTTCTCAATGAAGCAAAATAGAACTTTAGCTAGCATCAGCGATGCAATGTTATCTTATGGAACAGTGTCAAGTTTGCAGTATAGTGGCATCTAAAAAAATTCTTTTTTTACAGCAATCTAAAGAAATAAGTTTAGTAGTAGAGTGTTTATTTTCCAAGTGACAAGGGCGAAGCAAAATGTGCTAGCTATTTGCCAAGTTGTTGTACTTGCATGTAATGAGATGGCAGCAGTTTCTAGACATTTCTCAACTTCAGTAGGTGCAATCCAGATTTAATTGGGACTTCTTTATTTGTTTATTTGGAGAGCAGAGTCGACCATGTGCACAAGGAGCGGGAGCGAATCCTGCAGCTTTTAGCCGTCAGATCATGTCAGTCTTTGTTTGATGGATGTCAATGATATGCATGTGAGGGGAAATGAACGGTGGATTTTGAGCCAATGGCTGTTTGGGTGGGAGAACCGAAGATGGAGTGGTAAATCCAATTTCAAAACTGCCGCACTATAGTAGTAGAGATAAATTTTAATTTCCAAGGATTAGTTCAGTAAACAAATTTGCATGGTATAGAAGCATTGCGGAGTAGATCAAAATTTGTCACGGAGAAAATGCTGCTACAATAATGTGATGTAATTTCCACTAAAAGGAACACTGCAGTGTAATCCAACGGCAATTGACAGTTGAGAATATGCATTGAAGTATACAACACAAACCATCTAATGATGGTCTGATATCAAGACAAAAGCAGTTAGGCATCCAGCGGACAAAACCAAACTCCACCGCAGGATTGATCTAAAATCAACAGCCTCATATAAAATTCAGATATAAATGTGTGCGCTGATTCAGCAGCACGCTGAAAACCTTGAATACAGACATGAGCATTCTCCAGGTAATTGATTTATGGTGAAAGAGAGTACCTTGAGACTGTGGAAACCTTCTCTGGACCGAATGGAGATCTTGCTCCTTGTGTAGCTCTCGTCCAGCTTGAGATTCACGTAGAGCACAATAAGTGTGATATGTGATAGTAACACAATGAGCATTTTGTATGTGTACTGTGATAGAAATTGCTGATTAAAAACTTTACGTCACTCCCTCTTCGTTGCCAAAGTCTAAACACTCATCCCTAATTCTTTCGGTCGATTGCCGAAGTCCAAACACTCATCCCCAGTTCTTCAGGTCACCCCATGCCGTTGGCATCCAACGTCGAGGAGGACGCAGCCGTGACGCCAACACAGGAGACAACCATAGCAGCTGAAGGGCCCTGGTGGAATACAAACTCAATTTATACAATTATGACAACTGTTGCATGCATGATGTACCTGAATATCTGCAATGACATTGTCTGGGACGACTAAGATAAGGTTAAAACATTTTATTGTGCAATCAATCCATGCATTTCTGTTAAAAGCCTGAATTTCAAGACTCGAAATGAAAGCCATGAACATTAAGATGTCTTGAATATAGAAGGCATGGTACTCGCAAACTTACAACACAACCTGGTGAGCTAAAAGGCTAACAGAATCATACATAGAGAAATTGCAGGGAGAAAAAAAAGTGAAAGAACGTTGCCCTCTGCCTCGCCTAGCGTTCCATCGATGCAGATCTAAAAAACAACAGCGACAGATGCTGATTCCTGATTTCGAAGAAAAAAATTGTCTAATGGGCCAAATCAGCAACGACCGAAGGTAAGGCAAATAAACCTGCAATCCACCCAGATTAACCATGCCCAAAGTGTTGATTGCCCCAAATCGACTCCCTCCCACAATCGCCGGTAGCCCCAATCTGCGATGGAAATACAGGGGGTGTGGAAAATTAGTGGCTGGACAGATTAGCTAGGGTTGCGTGGTGACGTTTGGAGGAGAAAGCGAACACGACACGCCGCGATTGAAGCCGCAGCGAACCTACGCCAGGGGCAAGGAGTTTGACCTACATGGGAATGACGCTTGCGTTCGCTGACCAACGGGCCTCATGTTACGATCTGTGCCTGACAGACGGGCAAACTTTGGAAGAAAAACTCCCGAGCTCTCCCAGTGCTCTATTTCTTGGAAGCATAGTAACTGTAGGGATGCACGTACTAATTTCATGGGTATGTGACTTTTTTGCGGGTACTTGAGAATTTTGGAACGATGTTCTATACTCAAAAAATTCCGGATGTTCCACAGTCGAGTATATTTATTTTGGGTATATAAATTCCGTGTACTTTAATTATCATCCTGGGGTATATCATATTTATTTTGGTTATATTATATTTATATGGGTATACCATATTGGGGTATATCATATTCGTGGTGTATTATATTTATTTTGGGTATATCATATAATTTGGGTATATAAATTTCGAAAATGATACCTATACAAAATTTGGAGTATATGTATTCCAGATATGATATTGCGGGTATATCATTTCTTTGGTACATCATATTTATTATCATCTTGGGGATGTCATATTTAATTTGAGTATATAAATTACGAGTATGATAACTAGGACAAATTCTTACGACGTACATGTCAAATTTATTTTGAGGTATCCGCATACTCATAATATTTCTGGGTATATACATTTTGTCTCGTTAGTAGGTATTTGATTCCTCGGGCATGTGTCAATGATTTGGAGTACGTACACCATTTAGGTATATACATAGCAGATCTACATACATTCTCATGATATCTCGAGGTATCTACATACTCATGATATTTCAATGTATATTCATTACGTCATGTTAATGGGTATTTGAATATGCCCAGGTATATCCATATGTTTTTGTATATTACCTCCGTTATGTGTATATTCTTATTACATATAATACCATGGATATATGTATTATTTTCATTAAGTATAATACTTCTTGTATGTTCATATTTTCATTAGATATAATAGCCTGCTATGTGTATAATAGCCTGCATATGTTCATATTTTCATTAGACATAATATTTGGAAACGAATTATTGTTAGGAAATCAACCTAATTATTTTTGGGGAAGCAATCATTGACCGTGAAGGGTAGTACTGCATGCAAATGAAAATGGAAAGCTATTATTTCATAAATTGCATGCCATACACTAATAAAAATCACCTGCCATAATGGCCCTAGGTGCCCAGGCACCTATTGCGGGTATATATGACTCATTAAGAGTGTAGATTCACTCATCTTGCTCTGTATGTAGTCACTTGTTGAAATATCTAGAAAAAACAAATATTTAGAAACTGATGGAGTATAAATGAGTGCTTATCTATATTCAGATGTGGCTCATTAAAATCATATATATATATATATATATATATATATATATATATATATATATATATATATATATATATATATATATTCGGAGGTGGCTCATTAAGATGCATTTAAGAGGGCACATTTAGGCAGATATAAAAGATATCTATATTTAGCATCCATGAGCATCCCCGGTCCTCCATCATTCACTAATCACTACACAGGCAACACAACAACAACGACGACCATGGCATCTTCACTCAGCTTCATCCTTGCTCTTCTCCTCGCAATCGCTGCCACCGACGCTTTCACTGTCCACCTACTCAACAAGTGCCCCTACACGGTGTGGCCAGGCACCTACCCGGTCCGCAGCGGGAGCAGGCTCGACCCGGGTCAACTGGCCGCCATTGAAGTCTCCCCGGGCATGGTGTCTGGATGGATTTGGGGGCGCACCGGCTGCAACTTCGATGCCAGCGGTCGCGGGTCGTGCACCACGGGCGACTGCGGTGGCATGCTGTCCTGTGCCGCCGGTTTTAAGCCACCCGCGACACTCGCCGAGTACACGCTGGGTAAGGGCGGCAGCCCTGACTTCTATGACATCTCAATCGCCGACGGATTCAACGTCCCCATGAGCTTTGGGCCTGTCGGCAGCAGCTGTCATGTGGTAAGCTGTGCCGCGGACATCAACGCAAAGTGCCCGTCGGAGCTGAAGGTGGACGGAGGCTGTGTGAGTGCGTGCATCAAGTTCGGCACCCCCCAGTACTGCTGCACGCCGCCGCTTATGCCGTCGACCTGTGGGCCGACGGACTACTCGCGCTTCTTCAAGGGGCACTGTCCAGACGCCTACAGCTACGCCTACGAGAAGAACAGCACCTTCACCTGCACCGTCCGATCAGACTACCAAGTCACCTTCTGCCCATAGAGGCGATTGGGATTCAATTTACTCCGATGGTTAAGTCTATAATGTAATAGCGTTTCCCAATGTAATAATGGAAATAATGATGACTGATGATTCCATAAAAAAATTCTATTGAAAAACTTTATTGAGAAAATATGTTTGACAATATTTTTTTTTTCTTTTGTGAGGATAGAATAGTCAACTTCTTTGTTTCGAGGACGAACATACTTCTCTCTTTGTTCCATGTTAAATCAGCAACAATTAATATAAATCAGAGGGAGTATATGAAACAAGGCATTGGCTATAGGCCTAGGGCCTGCCCAAGTTTTGTTGCCTTTTCCGAAGATAGTAGCTAACCGTGAATCTCGTATTTCCTATATGACGCTCGTTGCCTCGATTTGTCTACGAGACATCTTATGTGACGCTCGCCGTGTCTAACAGGTGTCTAACAGGTGCGAGCCGAATAGGAGCAGCCGCCGGGCCACTGGCCCATAAACAAAGTACTGCTGCAGTGCCTAAACACTGGTTAATAATCTGAATGCAGGACCAAGTTCAATGACCATAAATAAAGGATATTAAAGCAAATATGTCGTCCTTTGAAGATGTTAGGGGTAAAGCATGAGATGAGAGAATCACATGAAGAAGCTCACTGCCTAGCAAAAGCTGCTTTATCGCTAGATTTGGGTGCCACCTGTGGGTTACATACCCACCTGAAACCGCTTGTATCCCAAACGTTGTTTTGAGTTAATAAAACCCTGGTGATACCCAACGCAATGTAGCAACTACTCCCGCTATAACCTTCTCCAATACGTTTATAGAGTCCATGACAACGTTAAAAAATGACATATGTTAAATTTGAGAAGAAGTAGTATTCTAGCATGATACTGTAGTGGTCATTTTTGGGGAAAAAATAGAGCAATTTTTTAAAAGACATAATCATTGTTTAAATTTCTTACCTATTTCTTAAACTCAAACATTTTTTCAGAGACACGAATAAATTTTGGAATTTTTTTTAGAATTTCCCAAAAAAATTTAAAACGTGAATGTTCATTGTATTTTCCAAATAGTTTAGAAATATATGAACAAAATTTGAATGGTAAACATTTTTAAAATTTATATTTAATCATTCTATAATATTGTGAACACTTCTTAAAATACATTAACATTTTTTAAAATTTTCTACCTAAGAGAAGAAAAGGAAAACACAAAAGAAAAAGGAAAGGAAGAACAAGCAAAGAAAAAAATAAAAGGAAAAATCAGAGAAAACCGTAACAAAAACAAAATAGAAAAAACGGATCTTAACTACTTGGGCCGGACCATCAGCGGTTCGCTCGCTGGCTCGTTTGTGTTGTGCGAAGCAACGGCATTGGGACGCAGCGAGCGGCAAATAGGGATTTTGTTGTCGATCAAATGCACAAGGAAGCGAGCGAGCGAACAAAGATGGGCGGGCCTAATTAGATTCAGGCTACAAGTTTCCTGTTTATTTTTTCGGATGTTTTGTCTACTGGCTTTTTCTTGTTCGGTTGTTCTTTTACCTTTCGTTTTTTAAGATCAAATTTCTGATGCAATTATGTTGTTTTCATTGGAGTGCCGCGCTTCCCTCCCGCCCTTTCTGATGCCCTCTCCAGTCAATCCAAATCCACTGTCGAACGCACGAGCTCCTGATATGAAGCTGCCCCCCCCCCCCCCCCCCCCCCCCTCCTCACTGAGAATCCATCAGTTGATCATGGGAGCATCGCGGATTTCGCCACCAAATTACCATATCTCGTGGGTGATCATGTCCCTAGTGCCAGTCCGGCTCCCGATTGTGGGTAGCGAACCTGGAGAGACAGGGGTCGATCTCTATGAGAGGGCAAATAGCCGAGTGCCTCGCCGGAGTGGACGTGGCTGTTGGTGTCTATGTGGTGGAGTGGCGGCGTATCGGTCCTTTACGTACATCGAGGACCGATGTGGGTGAAGCCTTCTCCATCTTAGATATGCATTTTTCACTTGTATATCTTGGAACAACAAGCATTGTTTGACCATATATTATAATAGTTTGATTAACCCTACTCTGACGGGAGACCGCCCTTCACTGGTGATGTACTAGCTAAGAGCACCTACAGCCGAACTCCTTAAATCGACCGGGCAGTTTCAGAAACACTGACAGGATAGGAGAGGGAAGAAAAGGTTGACCTAACCGGACCCCATAAAGCCTACTTAAATGACCGGGTTGTCTGACACTTGGGCGCTCTAATCCGTCAGGGAGACTGAAGACCCGGTCACTGATATGTCATGAAACAAGAAACTAGGAGAGAGTTAATGTACCGTGCCCAAATGTTTTAGGTTTATTTAATTTTCATAAGGTGACATCTAGACGGAGGGAATACTAGTGATTCAGTGATTCTGGCCTTCTAGCACCTTACATTGTAATCATATTAATTGCGTCATGATGCAGACGCCGCCGTGGAAAATGTCTAGGCAGGCTAGCTGGCATGGATTTGGACACGCCACCAAACCAGCATATAGCAGCCTGTGGACGCGCGGCAATAAATACCTCCATTGCCACACCACCAAACCAACCATTCAGAATCGCCGCATCACGTAAACAACAACGGCAGCAGCCATGACGTCCTCTCGCATCCTCCACCTCATCGCCCTCGTCCTTGCCGTCGTCGCCGCGGCCGAGGCGACCACCATAACCGTGGTGAACCGGTGCTCCTACACGATATGGCCGGGCGCGCTCCCAGGCGGCGGCGCGCGTCTCGACCCGGGCCAGTCGTGGCAGCTCAACATGCCCGCCGGCACCGCGGGCGCCAGGGTGTGGCCGCGCACGGGTTGCACCTTCGACGGCAGCGGCCGCGGGCGGTGCATCACCGGCGACTGCGCGGGCGCGCTGTCCTGCCGCGTGTCGGGCGAGCAGCCCGCCACGCTGGCCGAGTACACGCTGGGGCGGGGCGGGAGCCAGGACTTCTTCGACTTGTCCGTCATCGACGGCTTCAATACGCCCATGAGCTTCCAGCCCGTCGGCGGCGCGCCCTGCCGTGCGGCGACCTGCGCCGTGGACATCACCAGGGAGTGCCTGCCGGAGCTGCAGGTGCCCGGAGGGTGCGCGAGCGCGTGCGGCAAGTTCGGCGGCGACACCTACTGCTGCCGGGGACAGTTCGAGCACAACTGCCCGCCGACGAACTACTCCAAGTTCTTCAAGGGCAAGTGCCCCGACGCCTACAGCTACGCCAAGGACGACCAGACCAGCACCTTCACCTGCCCCGCCGGAACCAACTACCAGATCGTTCTCTGCCCCGCACGAAATGATTTACACATGGATCAGTAATTAGAGGACGTTTCCTTGTAGTCTTCCTGACTTATTATGATCATCGATCATTTCTGTATGTGCGTGCGTGCGTGGCTGGTGCGTGCCATTCAGCGAATAAATGTATAAATGAAATGGAAGTGTAATTTCTTTGCGGTATGGCAATAAATGAAATGGAAGCGAAAAAAATAAAGAAATTAGCATTGATGAGATCAAACCACAAGGCCATTTATATGTTTCAAAATAAATTAGTGAACGTTAATGACTTACTTTGCAGTATGGCACTAGAAAGGTGTCCGCATGTGGATGATTGACAATAAAGAACGGGGATATGTGAACGAGAACATGTAGTCTGAGATGACCTCCTGGACTTCTGTGGTTTCCAGGTTGTGGCAGTACATGTAAAAAGGATCACGTAAGGACATTTTACCATGCGGGAGTAGGGGATCTGTAGCTCGATGAAGTACCCAGAGCCTCATTAACTCTAGGGAGACTGCACTGATGGAGAACATATTTGTATAGATTACCTCATCAAAGGCCAAATCAATTCTATCGGCCGGAGACTCTGGGACAAAACTATAACCTTCTATCACCTTGGCCGTGTATCCATGTTGACAGTTTTTGATTTATCTACCACATGGGCGTGTAGAATTTGAAGATCAATCGAGAGGGTCTCCAACATAGAATCTGATAGAAACAGTTCCCCAGGCTTATACATGTTCATTTTCCGCCTTCGGGGATGACAACATGCATAGGTGGTTTGTCCGCAGATTGTATGCAACTGTCACGTGCATTCTTCTCCCCTGAATGTGGATTATCTGGCACTACGTCTCCGGTGCCGGCATATCCTGTTGGGCAACGTTGCAGAAAATAATAAAAAAAATGTACGGTTTCACCAAGATCCATCTATGAGTTCATCTAAGCAACGAGTGATAGGAGAGAGATGCATCTACATACCACTTTGTAGATCGTGTGTGGAAGCGTTCAAGAGAACGGGGTTGAGGTAGTCGTTCTCATCGTGATCCTATCACCGGAGATCCTAGCGCTGAACGGACGGCACCTCCGCGTTCAACACACGTACGGTCAGCGTGACGTCTCCTCCGTCTTGATCCAGCAAGGGGGAAGGAGAGGTTGATGAAGATCCAGCAGCACGACGGCGTGGTGGTGGATGCAGCAGAACTCCGGCAGGGCTTCGCCAAGCTATTGCGGGAGGAGGAAGAGGTGTAGCAGGGGGGCGGGAGGCGCCAAGACAAGGGTGCGGCTGCCCTCCCTTCCCCCTCCTTTATATAGGCCCCCAGGGGGGGCACCGGCCCTGGAAGATCCATTCTCCCAAGGGGGGCGGCGGCCAGGGGGGTTGGAGTGCCCCCTAAGGCATGTGGGGCGCGCCCCCCACCTAGGGTTTCCAACCCTAGGCGCATGAGGGGCAAGGGGGGCGCACCAGCCCACTAGGGGCTGGTTCCCCTTCCACTTCAGCCCACGGGGCCCTTCGGGATAGGTGGCCCCACCCGGTGGACCCCCGGGACCCTTCCGGTGGTCCCGGTACAATACCGGGTGACCCCGAAACTTTCTCGATGGCCGAAACAGCACTTCCTATATATAATTCTTTACCTCCGGACCATTCCGGTACTCCTCGTGACGTCCGGGATCTCATCCGGGACTCCGAACAACATTCGGTTTGCTGCATACTAATATTCATACAACCCTAGCGTCACTGAACCTTAAGTGTGTAGACCCTACGGGTTCGGGAGACATGCAGACATGACCGAGACGGCTCTCCGGTCAAGAACCAACAGCGGGATCTAGATACCCATGTTGGATCCCACATCCTCGATGATCTCATCGGATGAACCACGATGTCGAGGATTCAAGCAACCCCGTATACTATTCCCTTTGTCGGACGGTATGTTACTTGCCCGAGATTCGATCGTCAGTATCCCAATACCTCATTCAATCTCGCTGCCGGCAAGTCACTTTACTCGTACCGTAACGCATGATCCGGTGACCAGACACTTGGTCACTATGAGCTCATTATGATGATGCACTACTGAGTGGGCCTAGTGATACCTCTCTGTTATACGGAGTGACAAATCCGAGTCTCGATCCGTGTCAACCCAACAGACACTTTCAGAGATACCTGTAGTGCACCTTTATAGTCACCCAGTTACGTTGTGACGTTTGGTACACCCAAAGCACTCCTACGGTATCCGGGAGTTACACGATCTCATGGTCTAAGGAAGAGATACTTGACATTGGAAAATCTTTAGCAAAACGAACTACACGATCTTGTGCTATGCTTAGGATTGGGTCTTGTCCATCACATCATTCTCCCAATGATGTGATCCCGTTATCAACGACATCCAATGTCCATAGTCAGGAAACCATGACTATCTGTTGATCAACGAGCTAGTCAACTAGAGGCTCACTAGGGACATGTTGTGGTCTAAGTATTCACACGTGTATTACGATTTCCGGATAATACAATTATAGCATGAATAAAAGACAACTATCATGAACAAAGAAATAAAATAATAATCCTTTTATTATTGCCTCTAGGGCATATTTCCAACAGTCTCCCACTTGCACTAGAGTCAATAATCTAGTTACATTGTGATGAATCGAACACCCATAGACTTCTGGTGTTGATCATGTTTTGCTCGCGGAAGAGGTTTAGTCAACGGATCTGTGACATTCAGATCCGTATGTACTTTGCAAATATCTATGTCTCCATCTTGAACATTTTCACGGATGGAGTTGAAACGACGCTTGATGTGCCTGGTCTTCTTGTGAAACCTGGGCTCCTTGGCAAGGGCAATAGCTTCAGTGTTGTCACAGAAGAGAGTGATCGGCCCCGACGCATTGGGTATGACTCATAGGTCGATGATGAACTATTTCATCCATATTGCTTCATGCGCTGCCTCCGAGGCTGCCATGTACTCTGCTTCACATGTAGATCCCGCCACGACGCTCTGCTTGCAACTGCACCAGCTTACTGCTCCACGATTCAACATATACACGTATCCGGTTTGTGACTTAGAGTCATCCAGATCTGTGTCGAAGCTAGCGTCGATGTAACCCTTTACGACGAGCTCTTCGTCACCTCTATAAACGAGAAACATGTCCTTTGTCCTTTTCAGGTACTTCAGGATATTCTTGACCACTGTCCAGTGTTCCTTGCCGGGATTACTTTGGTACCTTCCTACCAAACTTACGGCAAGGTTTACATCTGGTCTGGTACACAGCATGGCATACATAATAGATCCTATGGCTGAGGCATAGGGAATGACACTCATCTCTTCTTTATCTTTTGCCATGGTCGGGCATTGAGCCGAGCTCAATCTCACACCTTGCAATGCAGGCAAGAACCCTTTCTTGGACTGATCCATTTTGAACTTCTTCAAAATCTTATCAAGGTATGTGCTTTATGAAAGACCTATGAGGCATCTCTATCTATCCCTATAGATCTTGATGCCTAATATGTAAGAAGCTTCTCCAAGGTCCTTCATTGAAAAACACTTATTCAAGTAGGCCTTAATGCTGTCCAAGAATTATATATCATTTCCCATAAAAAGTATGTCATCTACATATAATATGAGAAATGCTACAGAGCTCCCACTCACTTTCTTGTAAACGCAGGCTTCTCCATAAGTCTGCATAAACCCAAACGCTTTGACCATCTCATCAAAGCGAATGTTCCAACTCCGAGATGCTTGCACCAGCCCATAAATGGATCGCTGGATCTTGCATACTTTGTTAGCGTTCTTAGGATCGACAAAACCTTCTGGCTGCATCATATACATCTCTTCCTTAAGATAACAGTTAAGGAATGCCGTTTTGACGTCCATCTACCATATCTCATAATCATAGTATGCAGCAATTGCTAACACGATTCAGATGGACTTAAGCTTCGCTACGGGAGAGAAAGTCTCGTCATAGTCAACCCCTTGAACTTGCCGATAACCCTTGGCGACAAGTCAAGCTTTATAGATGGTGACATTACCATCCGCGTCCGTCTTCTTCTTAAAGATCCATTTGTTTTCTATCGCTCGCCGATCATCGGGCAAGTCAGTCAAAGTCCATACTTTGTTTTCATACATGGATTCTATCTCGGATTGCATGGCTTCTAGCCATTTGTTGGAATTTGGGCCCGCCATCGCTTCTTCATAGTTCGAAGGTTCACCGTTGTCTAACAACATGATTTCCAGGACAGGGTTGCCATACCACTCTGGTGTGGAACGTGTCCTCGTGGACCTACGAAGTTCAGTAGCAACTTGATCCGAAGTACCTTGATCATCATCATTAATTTCCTCTCCAGTCAGTGTAGGCACCACAGGAACATTTTCCTGAGCTGCACTACTTTCCGGTTCAAGAGGTAGTACTTCACCAAGTTCTACTTTCCTCCCACTTACTCCTTTCGAGAGAAACTCTTTTTCCAGAAAGGATCAGTTCTTGGCAACAAAGATCTTACCTTCGGATCTAAGGTAGAAGGTATACCCAATGGTTTCCTTGTGGTATCCTATGAAGACGCATTTTTCCGACTTGGGTTCGAGCTTTTCAGGTTGAAGTTTCTTGACATAAGCATCGCATCCCCAAACTTTTAGAAACGACAGCTTAGGTTTCTTCCCAAACCATAATTCATATGGTGTCGTCTCAACGGATTTAGACGGTGCCCTATTTAAAGTGAATGTAGCTGTCTCCAGAGCGTATCCCCAAAATGGTAGCGGTAAATCGGTAAAAGACATCATAGATCGCACCATATCCAATAGAGTGCAATTACGACTTCGGACACACCGTTACGCTGAGGTGTTCCAGGCGGCGTGAGTTGTGAAACGATTCCACATTTCCTTAAGTGCGTACCAAATTCATGACTTAAATATTCTCCTCCACGATCTGATCGTAAGAATTTTATCTTTCGGTCACGTTGATTCTCCACTTCATTCTGAAATTCCTTGAACTTTTCATAGGTCTCAGACTTGTGTTTCATCAAGTAGACATACCCATATCTACTTAAGTCATCAGTGAGAGTGAGAACATAACGATATCCTCCACGAGCCTCAACGCTCATTGGACCACACACATCAGTATGTATGATTTCCAATAAGTTGGTTGCTCGCTCCATTGTTCCGGAGAACGGAGTCTTGGTCATTTTGCCTATGAGGCATGGTTCGCATGTGTGAAATGATTCATAATTGAGAGACTCTAAAAGTCCATCAGCATGGAGCTTCTTCATGCGCTTGACACCAATGTAACCAAGGCGGCAGTGCCACAAGTATGTGGGACTATCGTTATCAACTTTACATCTTTTGGTATTCATGCTATGAATATGTGTAATATTACGTTCAAGATTCATTAAGAATAAACCATTGACCATCGGGGCATGACCATAAAACATATCTCTCATATAAATAGAACAACCATTATTCTCGGGTTTAAATGAGTAGCCTTCTCGTATTAAACGAGATCCAGATACAATGTTCATGCTCAAACTTGACACTAAATAACAATTATTGAGGTTCATAACTAATCCCGTGGGTAAATGTAGAGGTAGCGTGCCGACGGCGATCACATCGACCTTGGAACCATTCCCGACGTGCATCGTCACCTCGTCCTTCGCCAGTCTCCGCTTATTCCGTAGCTCCTGCTGTGAGTTACAAATATGAGCAACGGCACCGGTATCAAATACCAG
Organism: Triticum aestivum; assembly: GCF_018294505.1. Classification (NCBI taxonomy): domain Eukaryota; kingdom Viridiplantae; phylum Streptophyta; class Magnoliopsida; order Poales; family Poaceae; genus Triticum; species Triticum aestivum. The sequence goes on from NC_057807.1 coordinate 15,114,302, forward strand.
GAGTTACTATGAGTACTGGTAAGGTACACATCAATTACATGTATATCACATATACCTTTAGTGTTGCTGGCCTTCTTGTCCGCTAAGTATTTGGGGCAGTTTCGCTTCGAGTGACCCTTCCGTTTGCAATAAAAGCACCCAGTCTTAGGCTTGGGTCCATTCTTTGACTTCTTCCCGGTAACTGGCTTATCGGGCGCGGCAACATCTTTGCCGTCGTTCTTGAAGTTCTTCTTACCCTTGCCCTTCTCGAACTTAGTGGTCTTATTGACTATCAACACTTGATGTTCTTTCTTGATTTCAACCTCTGCTGACTTCAGCATTGAAAATACTTCAGGAATGGTCTTTACCATCCCCTGCATATTGTAGTTCATCACAAAGCTCTTGTAGCTTGGTGGGAGCGACTGAAGGATTCTGTCAATGACCGCCTCGTCCGGGAGGTTGATCTCCAGCTGGGACAGGCGATTGTGCAACCCAGACATTTTGAGTATGTGCTCACTGACAGAACTATTTTCCTCCATCTTACAACTATAGAACTTGTCGGAGACTTCATATCTCTCGACCCGGGCATGAGCTTGAAAAACCATTTTCAGCTCCTCGAACATCTCATATGCTCCGTGTTGCTCAAAACTCTTTTGGAGCCCTGGTTCTAAGCTGTAAAGCATGCCGCACTAAACGAGGGAGTAATCATCAGCACGTGACTGCCAAGCGTTCATAATGTCTTGGTTCTCTGGGATGGGTGCTTCACCTAGCGGTCCTTCTAGGACATATGCTTTCTTGGCTGCTATGAGGATAATCCTCAGGTTCCGGACCCAGTCCGAATAGTTGCTGCCATCATCTTTCAGCTTGGTTTTCTCTAGGAACGCGTTGAAGTTCATGTTGACATGAGCGTTGGCCATTTGATCTACAAGACATATTTTGCAAAGATTTTAGACTAAGTTCATGATAATTAAGTTCATCTAATCAAATTATTTAATGAACTCCCACTCAGATTTGACATCCCTCTAGTCATCTAAGTGTTACATGATCCGAGTCGACTAGGCCGTGTACGATCATCACGTGAGACGGACTAGTCATCATGGGTGAACATCTCCATGTTGATCGTATCTTCCATACGACTCATGTTCGACCTTTCGGTCTCTTGTGTTCCGAGGCCATGTCTGTACATGCTAGGCTCGTCAAGTTAACCCTAAGTGTTTATGCATGTGTAAAACTGTCTTACACCCGTTGTATGTGAACGTAAGGATCTATCACACTTGATCATCACGTGGTGCTTCAAAACGACAAACTTTAGCAACGATGCACAGTTAGGGGGAACACTTTCTTGAAATTATTATAAGGGATCATCTTATTTACTACCGCCGTTCTAAGTAAACAAGATGCATAAAACATAATAAACATCACGTGCAATTATATAAAGTAGTGACATGATATGGCCAATATCATATAGCTCCTTCGATCTCCATCTTCGGGGCTCCATGATCATCTTCGTCACCGGCATGACACCATGATCTCCATCATCGTGCCTCCATGAAGTTGCTCGCCAACTATTACTTCTACTACTATAGCTAACGGTTTAGAAATAAAGTAAAGTAATTACATGGCGTTAAATCATTGACACGCAGGTCATACAATAATTAAGACAACTCCTATGGCTCCTGCCGGTTGTCATACTCATCGACATGCAAGTCGTGATTCCTATTACAAGAACATGATCTCATACATCACAATATATCATTCATCATTCATCACAACTTCTGGCCATATCACATCATATGACAATTGCTGCAAAAACAAGTTAGACGTCCTCTAATTGTTGTTGCATCTTTTACATGGCTGCAATTGGGTTCTAGCAGTAACGCTTTCTTACATACAAATAACCACAACGTGATTTTGTCAACTTCTATTTACCCTTCATAAGGACCCTTTTCATCGAATCCGCTCCAACTGAAGTAGGAAAGACAGAAACCCGCTAGCCACCTTATGCAACTAGTGCATGTCAGTCGGTGGAACCTGTCTCATGTAAGCTTACGTGTAAGGTCGGTCCGGGCCGCTTCATCCCACAATACCGCTGAAGCAAGAAAAGACTAGTAGTGGCAAGCAAGTTGACAAGATCTACGCCCACAACAGATTTGTGTTCTACTCGTGCAATAGAGAATTACGCATAGACCTAGCTCAAGATGCCACTGTTGGGGAACGTTGCAGAAAATAATTTTTTTTCTACGGTTTCACCAAGATCCATCTATGAGTTCATCTAAGCAACGAGTGATAGGAGAGAGATGCATCTACATACCACTTTGTAGATCGCGTGCGGAAGCGTTCAAGAGAACGGGGTTGAGGTAGTCGTTCTCGTCGTGATCCTATCACCGGAGATCCTAGCGCCGAACGGACGACACTTCCGCGTTAAACATGTTGGAAATATGCCCTAGAGGCAATAATAAAAGTATTATTATATTTCATTGTTCATGATAATTGTCTTTTATTCATGCTATAACTGTATTATCCGGAAATCGTAATACACGTGTGAATACTTAGACCACACAATGTCCCTGGTAAGCCTCTAGTTGACCAGCTCGTTGTGATCAATAGATAGTCATGGTTTCCTGACTATGGACATTGGATGTCATTGATAACGGGATCACATCATTAGGAGAATGATGTGATGGAGAAGACCCAATCCTAAGCATAGCATAAAAGATCGTGTAGTTCGTTTTGCTAGAGCTTTGCAAGTGTCAAGTATCTCTTCCTTCGACCATGAGATCGTGTAACTCCCGGATACCGTAAGAGTGCCTTGGGTGTACCAAACGTCACAACGTAACTGGGTGACTATAAAGGTGCATTGCAGGTATCTCCGAAAGTAGCTGTTGGGTTGACACGGATCGAGACTGGGATTTGTCACTCCGTATGACGGAGAGGTATCTCTGGGCCCACTCGGTAATGCATCATCATATTGAGCTCAATGTGACCAAGGTGTTGGACACGGGATCATGCATTACGGTACGAGTAAAGTGACTTGCCGGTAACGAGACTGAACAAGGTATTGGGATACCGACGATCGAGTCTCGGGCAAGTAACGTACCGATTGACAAAGGGAATTGCATACAGGGTTTGATCGAATCCTCGACATAGTGGTTCATCCGATGACAACATCGAGGAGCATGTGGGAGCCATCATGGGTATCCAGATCCCGCTGATGGTTATTGACTGAGAGAGTCTCGGTCATGTCTGCATGTCTCCCGAACCCGTAGGGTCTACACACTTAAGGTTCAGTTACGCTAGGGTTATAGGGATATGTATATGCAGTAACCCGAATGTTGTTCGGAGTCCCGGATGAGATCCCGGACGTCACGAGGAGTTCCGGAATGGTCCGGAGGTAAAGATTTATATATGGGAAGTCCTGTTTCGGGCATCGGGACAAGTTTCGGGGTTATCGGTATTGTACCGGGACCACCGGAAGGGTCCCGGGGGTCCACCGGGTGGGTCCACCTGTCCCGGGGGGCCACATGGGCTGTAAGGGGGTGCGCCTTGGCCTAATGGGCCAAGGGCACCAGCCCCACATAGGCCCATGCGCCTAGGGTTTAAGGGGGCAAGAGTCCTAGGAGGGTAAGGCACCTCCTAGGTGCCTTGGGGGGAGGGAAAACCCCGCTTGGCCGCCGCACCCCCTAGGAGATTGGATCTCCTAGGGCCGGCCACCCCCCTTGGCACCCCTATATATAGTGGGGGAGAGGAGGGACTTCATACCTGAACGCCCTGGCCTTTGGTTGCCTCCTTCTCCCTCCCCAACACCTCCTCCACCTCCATAGTGCTTAGCGAAGCTCTGCCGGAGTACTGCAGCTCCACCAACACCACGCCGTCGTGCTGCTGCTGGTGCCATCTCCCTCAACCTCTCCTCCCTTCCTTGCTGGATCAAGAAGGAGGAGACGTGGCTGTTCCGTACTGTGTTGAACGCGGAGGTGCCGTCCGTTTGGCACTGGTCATCGGTGATTTGGATCACGTCGAGTACGACTAGATCATCACCTTGCAAGCTTCCGCACGCGATCTACAAGTGGTATGTAGATGCAAACTCTCTCCCTAGACTCGTTGCTTAGATGAACTCATAGATGGATCTTGGTGAAACCGTAAGAAAAATTTTAATTTTCTGCAACGTTCCCCAACAGTGGCATCATGAGCTAGGTCTATGCGTAGTTCTCTTTGCACGAGTAGAACACAACTTTGTTGTGGGCGTGGATTTTGTCATCTTACTTGCCTCTACTAGTCTTTTCTTGCTCAACGGTATTGTGGGATGAAGCGGCCCGGACCAACCTTACACGTACACTTACGTGAGACCGGTTCCACCGACTGACATGCACAAGTTGCATAAGGTGGCTGGCGGGTGTCTGTCTCTCCCACCTTAGTTGGAGCGGAATCGATGAACAGGGCCCTTATGAAGGGTAAATAGAAGTTGACAAAATCACGTTGTGGTGATTCGTAGGTAAGAAAACGTTCTTGCTAGAACCCAATTGCAGCCACGTAAAAGATGCAACAACAATTAGAGGACGTCTAACTTGTTTTTGCAGCGATTGATCATGTGATGTGATATGGCCAGAAGTTGTGATGAATGATGAATTGTGATGTATGAGATCATGTTCTTTGTAATAGGATTCACGACTTGCATGTCGATGAGTATGACAACCGGCAGGAGCCATAGGAGTTGTCATTATTTTTTGTATGACCTGCGTGTCATTGAATAACGCCATGTAAACTACTTTACTTTATTGCTAAACGTTAGTCATAGAAGTAGAAGTAGTCGTTGGCGTGACAACTTCATGAAGACACGATGATGGAGATCATGATGATGGAGATCATGGTGTCAAGCCGGTGACAAGATGATCATGGAGCCCCGAAGATGAAGATCAATGGAGCTATATGATATTGGCCATATCATGTCACAACTATATAATTGCATGTGATGTTTATTATGTATTATGCATCTTGTTTACTTAGGACGACGGTAGTAAATAAGATGATCCCTTATAAAATTTCAAGAAGTGTTCTCCCCTAACTGTGCACCGTTGCTACAGTTCGTCGTTTCTAAGCACCACGTGATGATCGGGTGTGATGGATTCTTACGTTCACATACAACGGGTGTAAGACAGTTTTACACAGCGAAAACACTTAGGGTTAACTTGACGAGCCTAGCATGTGCAGACATGGCCTCGGAACACGGAGACCGAAAGGTCGAACACGAGTCGTATGGAAGATACGATCAACATGAAAATGTTCACCGACGATGACTAGTCCGTCTCACGTGATGATCGGACACGGACTAGTCGACTCGGATCGTGTAACACTTAGATGACTAAAGGGATGTCTAATCTAAGTGGGAGTTCATAATTTGATTAGAACTTTATTATCATGAACTTAGTCTAAAACCTTTGCAAATATGTCTTGTAGATCAATGGCCAACGCTAATGTCAACATGAACTTCAACGCGTTCCTAGAGAAAACCAAGCTGAAAGATGATGGCAGCAACTATACGGACTGGGTCCGGAACCTGAGGATCATCCTCATAGCTGCCAGGAAACAATATGTCCTAGAAGGACCGCTAGGTGACGCTCCCGTCCCAGAGAACCAAGACATTATGAATGCTTGGCAGTCTCGCGCTGATGATTACTCCCTCGTTCAGTGCGGCATGCTTTACAGCTTAGAACCGGGGCTCCAAAAGCGTTTTGAGCATCACGGAGCATATGAGATGTTCGAAGAGCTGAAACTAGTTTTTCAAGCTCATGCCCGGGTCGAGAGATATGATGTCTCCGACAAGTTCTACAGTTGTAAGATGGAGGAGAACAGTTCTGTCAGTGAGCACATCCTGAAGATGTCTGGGTTGCACAACCGTATGACCCAGCTGAACATTAACCTCCCAGATGAGGCGGTCATTGACAGAATCCTCCAGTCGCTCCCACCAAGCTACAAGAGCTTTGTGATGAACTACAACATGCAGGGAATGGAAAAGACCATTCCTGAAGTGTTCTCGATGCTGAAGTCAGCAGAGGCTGAAATCAAGAAAGAACATCAAGTGTTGATGGTCAATAAGACCACTAAGTTCAAGAAGGGCAAGGGTAAGAAGAACTTCAAGAAGGACGGCAAAGATGTTGCCGCGCCTGGTAAGCCAGTTACCGGGAAGAAGTCAAAGAATGGACCCAAGCCTGAGACTGAGTGCTTTTATTGCAAGGGGAAGGGTCACTGGAAGCGGAACTGCCCCAAATACTTAGCGGATAAGAAGGCCGGCAACACCAAAGGTATATTTGATATACATGTGATTGATGTGTACCTTACCAGTACTCGTAGTAACTCCTGGGTATTTGATACCGGTGCCGTTGCTCATATTTGTAACTCACAGCAGGAGCTGCGGAATAAACGGAGACCGGCGAAGGACGAGGTGACGATGCGCGTCGGGAATGGTTCCAGAGTCGATGTGATCGCCGTCGGCACGCTGCCTCTACATTTACCTACGGGATTAGTTTTGAACCTTAATAATTGTTATTTAGTGCCAAGTTTGAGCATGAACATTGTATCTGGATCTCGTTTAATACGAGATGGCTACTCATTTAAGTCTGAGGATAATGGTTGTTCGATTTATATGAGAGATATGTTTTATGGTCATGCTCCGATGGTCAATGGTTTATTCTTAATGAATCTCGAGCGTAATATTACACATGTTCATAGTGTAGATGCCAAAAGATTTAAAGTTGATAACGATAGTCCCACATACTTGTGGCACTGCCGCCTTGGTCACATTGGTGTCAAGCGCATGAAGAAGCTCCATGCCGGTGGACTTTTAGAGTCTCTTGATTATGAATCGTTTGACACGTGCGAACCATGCCTCTTAGGTAAAATGACCAAGACTCCGTTCTCCGGAACAATGGAGCGAGCAACCAACTTGGTGGAAATCATACATACCGATGTGTGCGGTCCAATGAGCGTTGAGGCTCGCGGAGGATATCGCTATGTTCTCACTCTCACAGATGACTTGAGTAGATATGGGTATATCTACTTAATGAAACACAAGTCTGAGACCTTTGAAAAGTTCAAGGAATTTCAGAATGAGGTGGAGAATCAACGTGACCGAAAGATAAAATTCTTACGATCAGATCGTGGAGGAGAATACTTAAGTCACGAATTTGGTACACACTTAAAGAAATGTGGAATCGTTTCACAGCTCACGCCGCCTGGAACACCTCAGCGAAACGGTGTGTCCGAACGTCGTAATCGCACTCTATTGGATATGGTGCGGTCTATGATGTCTCTTACCGATTTACCGCTATCATTTTGGGGATACGCTCTAGAGACAGCTACATTCACTTTAAATAGGGCACCGTCTAAATCCGTTGAGACGACACCGTATGAATTATGGTTTGGAAAGAAACCTAAGCTGTCGTTTCTAAAAGTTTGGGGATGCGAAGCTTATGTCAAGAAACTTCAACCTGAAAAGCTCGAACCCAAGTCGGAAAAATGCGTATTCATAGGATACCCTAAGGAAACTATAGGGTATACCTTCTACTTAAGATCCGAAGGCAAGATCTTTGTTGCCAAGAACGGATGCTTTCTGGAAAAAGAGTTTCTCTCGAAAGAAGTAAGTGGGAGGAAAGTAGAACTCGATGAAGTACTACCTCTTGAGCGGGATAGTGACGCAGCACAGGAAACCGTTCCTGTGATGCCCACACCAACTGAAGAGGAAAACCATGATAATGATCAAAGTACTTCGGATCAAGTAACTGCTGAACTTCGTAGGTCCACAAGGACACGTTCCGCACCAGAGTGGTACGGCAACCCTGTCCTGGAAATCATGTTGTTAGACAACAATGAACCTTCGAACTATGAAGAAGCAATGGCGGGCCCGGATTCCAACAAATGGCTTGAAGCCATGAAATCCGAGATAGAATCCATGTATGAAAACAAAGTATGGACTTTGACAGACTTGCCCGATGATCGGCGAGCGATAGAAAACAAATGGATCTTTAAGAAGAAGACAGACGCGGATGGTAATGTTACCATCTATAAAGCTCGACTTGTCGCTAAGGGTTATCGACAGGTTCAAGGGATTGACTACGACGAGACATTCTCTCCCGTAGCGAAGCTAAAGTCCGTCCGAATCATGTTAGCAATTGCCGCATACTATGATTATGAGATATGGCAGATGGACGTCAAAACAGCATTCCTTAACGGGCATCTTAAGGAAGAACTGTATATGATGCAGCCGGAAGGTTTTGTCGATCCTCGGAACGCTAACAAAGTATGCAAGCTCCAGCGATCCATTTATGGACTGGTGCAAGCATCTCGGAGTTGGAACATTCGCTTTGATGAGATGATCAAAGCGTTTGGGTTTATGCAGACTTATGGAGAAGCCTGCGTTTACAAGAAAGTGAGTGGGAGCTCTATAGCATTTCTCATATTATATGTAGATGACATACTCCTGATGGGAAATAATATAGAATTTCTGGACAGCATTAAGGCCTACTTGAATAAGTGTCTTTCAATGAAGGACCTTGGAGAAGCTGCTTATATATTAGGCATCAAGATCTATAGAGATAGATCGAGACGCCTCATAGGTCTTTCACAAAGCACATACCTTGATAAGATTTTGAAGAGATTCAGAATGGATCAGTCCAAGAAGGGGTTCTTGCCTATGTTACAAGGTATGAGACTGAGCTCAGCTCAGTCACCGACCACGGCAAAAGATAAAGAAGAGATGAGTGTCATCCCCTATGCTTCAGCCATAGGATCTATTATGTATGTCATGCTGTGTACCAGACCCGATGTAAACCTTGCCGTAAGTTTGGTAGCAAGATACCAAAGTAATCCCGGCAAGGAACACTGGACAGCGGTCAAGAATATCCTGAAGTACCTGAAAAGGACAAAGGACATGTTTCTCGTTTATGGAGGAGACGAAGAGCTCGTCGTAAAGGGTTACGTCGACGCTAGCTTCGACTCAGATCTGGATGACTCTAAATCACAAACCGGATACGTGTATATGTTGAATGGTGGAGCAGTAAGCTGGTGCAGCTGCAAGCAGAGCGTCGTGGCGGGATCTACGTGTGAAGCGGAGTACATGGCAGCCTCGGAGGCAGCACATGAAGCGATTTGGGTGAAGGAGTTCATCACCGACCTAGGAGTCATACCCAATGCGTCGGGGCCGATCAAACTCTTCTGTGACAACACTAGAGCTATTGCCCTCGCAAAGGAGCCCAGGTTTCACAAGAAGACCAGGCACATCAAGCGTCGTTTCAACTCCATCCGTGAAAATGTTCAAGATGGAGACATAGAGATTTGCAAAGTGCACACGGATCTGAATGTTGCAGATCCGCTGACTAAACCTCTCTCGCGTGCAAAACATGATCAACACCAGAACTCTATGGGTGTTCGATTCATCACAATGTAACTAGATTAGTGACTCTAGTGCAAGTGGGAGACTGTTGGAAATATGCCCTAGAGGCAATAATAAAAGTATTATTATATTTCATTGTTCATGATAATTGTCTTTTATTCATGCTATAACTGTATTATCCGGAAATCGTAATACACGTGTGAATACTTAGACCACACAATGTCCCTGGTAAGCCTCTAGTTGACCAGCTCGTTGTGATCAATAGATAGTCATGGTTTCCTGACTATGGACATTGGATGTCATTGATAACGGGATCACATCATTAGGAGAATGATGTGATGGAGAAGACCCAATCCTAAGCATAGCATAAAAGATCGTGTAGTTCGTTTTGCTAGAGCTTTGCAAGTGTCAAGTATCTCTTCCTTCGACCATGAGATCGTGTAACTCCCGGATACCGTAAGAGTGCCTTGGGTGTACCAAACGTCACAACGTAACTGGGTGACTATAAAGGTGCATTGCAGGTATCTCCAAAAGTAGCTGTTGGGTTGACACGGATCGAGACTGGGATTTGTCACTCCGTATGACGGAGAGGTATCTCTGGGCCCACTCGGTAATGCATCATCATATTGAGCTCAATGTGACCAAGGTGTTTGACACGGGATCATGCATTACGGTACGAGTAAAGTGACTTGCCGGTAACGAGACTGAACAAGGTATTGGGATACCGACGATCGAGTCTCGGGCAAGTAACGTACCGATTGACAAAGGGAATTGCATACAGGGTTTGATCGAATCCTCGACATAGTGGTTCATCCGATGACAACATCGAGGAGCATGTGGGAGCCATCATGGGTATCCAGATCCCGCTGATGGTTATTGACTGAGAGAGTCTCGGTCATGTCTGCATGTCTCCCGAACCCGTAGGGTCTACACACTTAAGGTTCAGTTACGCTAGGGTTATAGGGATATGTATATGCAGTAACCCGAATGTTGTTCGGAGTCCCGGATGAGATCCAGAACGTCACGAGGAGTTCCGGAATGGTCCGGAGGTAAAGATTTATATATGGGAAGTCCTGTTTCGGGCATCGGGACAAGTTTCGGGGTTATCAGTATTGTACCGGGACCACCGGAAGGGTCCCGGGGGTCCACCGGGTGGGTCCACCTGTCCCGGGGGGCCACATGGGCTGTAAGGGGGTGCGCCTTGGCCTAATGGGCCAAGGGCACCAGCCCCACATAGGCCCATGCGCCTAGGGTTTAAGGGGGCAAGAGTCCTAGGATGGTAAGGCACCTCCTAGGTGCCTTGGGGGGAGGGAAAACCCCCCTTGGCCGCCGCACCCCCTAGGAGATTGGATCTCCTAGGGCCGGCCACCCCCCCTTGGCACCCCTATATATAGTGGGGGAGAGGAGGGACTTCATACCTGAACGCCCTGGCCTTTGGTTGCCTCCTTCTCCCTCCCCAACACCTCCTCCACCTCCATAGTGCTTAGCGAAGCTCTGCCGGAGTACTGCAGCTCCACCAACACCACGCCGTCGTGCTGCTGCTGGTGCCATCTCCCTCAACCTCTCCTCCCTTCCTTGCTGGATCAAGAAGGAGGAGACGTGGCTGTTCCGTACGTGTGTTGAACGCGGAGGTGCCGTCCGTTTGGCGCTGGTCATCGGTGATTTGGATCACGTCGAGTACGACTACATCATCACCTTGCAAGCTTCCGCACGCGATCTACAAGTGGTATGTAGATGCAAACTCTCTCCCTAGACTCGTTGCTTAGATGAACTCATAGATGGATCTTGGTGAAACCGTAAGAAAAATTTTAATTTTCTGCAACGTTCCCCAACAAAACACACGTACGGTCAGCATGACGTCTCCTCCGTCTTGATCCAGCAAGGGGGAAGGAGAGGTTGATGAAGATCCAGAAGCACGACGGCGTGGTGGTGGATGCAGCAGAACTCCGGCAGGGCTTCGCCAAGCTATCGCGGGAGGAGGAAGAGGTGTAGCAGGGGGAGGGAGGCGCCAAGACACAGGGTGCAGCTGCCCTCCCTCCCCCCATCCTTTATATAGGCCCCCAGGGGGGCGCCGGCCCTGGGAGATCCAATCTCCCAAGGGGGGCGGCGGCCAAGGGGGTTGGAGTGCCCCCCAAGGCATGTGGGGCGCGCCTCCCACCTAGGGTTTCCAACCCTAGGCGCAGGGGGGCCCAAGGGGGGCGCACCAGCCCACTAGGGGCTGGTTCGCCTCCCACTTCAGCCCACGGGGCCCTCCGGGATAGGTGGCCCCACCCGGTGGACCCCCGGGACCCTTCCGGTGGTCCCGGTACAATACCGGGTGACCCCGAAACTTTCCCGATGGCCGAAACAGCACTTCCTATATATAATTCTTTACCTCCGGACCATTCCGGAACTCCTTGTGATGTCCGGGATCTCATCCGGGACTACAAACAACATTCGGTTTGCTGCATACTCATATTCATACAACCCTAGCGTCACCGAACCTTAAGTGTGTAGACCCTACGGGTTCGGGAGAAATGCAGACATGACCGAGACGGCTCTCCGGTCAATAACCAACAGCGGGATCTGGATACCCATGTTGGCTCCCACATACTCCTCGATGATCTCATCGGATGAACCACGATGTCGAGGATTCAAGCAACCCCGTATACTATTCCCTTTGTCGGACGGTATGTTACTTGCCCGAGATTCGATCGTCGGTATCCCAATACCTCGTTCAATCTCACTGCCGGCAAGTCACTTTACTCGTACCGTAATGCATGATCCCGTGACCAGACACTTGGTCACTATGAGCTCATTATGATGATGCACTACCGAGTGGGCCCAGTGATACATCTCCGTTATACGGAGTGACAAATCCCAGTCTCAATCCGTGTCAACCCAACAGACACTTTCGGAGATACCTGTAGTGCACATTTATAGTCACCCAGTTACATTGTGACGTTTGGTACACCCAAAGCACTCCTACGGTATCCGGGAGTTACACGATCTCATGGTCTAAGGAAGAGATACTTGACATTGGAAAAGCTCTAGCAAAACGAACTACACGATCTTGTGCTATGCTTAGGATTGGGTCTTGCCCATCACATCATTCTCCCAATGATGTGATCCCGTTATCAACAACATCCAATGTCCATAGTCAGGAAACCATGACTATGTGTTGATCAACGAGCTCGTCAACTAGATGCTCACTAGGGACATGTTGTGGTCTAAGTATTCACACGTGTATTAAGATTTCCGGATAATACAATTATAGCATGAATAAAAGACAACTATCATTAACAAAGAAATATAATAATAATCCTTTTATTATTGCCTCTAGGGCATATTTCCAACATATCCTTGGGGAATCTCCTCTATATCATTCATTGGCCACTTAAGTAGGTGGCTCAGGGTCACTTTCGATAACATATTGACACCGTCGGCAGCAGCGAGTTGTCATGCCTTTCGTGTTACCCTCGAACCTACATGATTTTGAGTGGGTCACCTGACGAAGACGACGAAGGCGAGTGCGTCGCCCCGGCCGCATGCCCTCTTCATCGCCTCGCCTTGCTGGCCGTTGTCCGCGGCTAGATTGCTCGGTTTTTGGTCTTCTGGTCGAGCCTCCAGGATCTACAACTGGTCGCTGACATAGAGATGACAGACTTCGCTTGGACCGCATGGCCCCGGCCTTGTCCAGCCCGTCCCATGAATGATCATGCAGACACCAGAATACGAGGCCATACCATGGTACTACCTCTCTCTCAGCTTACAGGGCGTGCGCGTACCCCTAGGTTGTCAATTTGACCAACCTAATACAAGTCATATATTACAAAAATTATACCGACATAAACTTTGAAGTTTCTACTTTCAAAAGATATAATTTTTGTGTTATATAGTTTATATTAGGATGATATAATTGGCAACCTAGGTATACGCGCAGGACTTGTAACCTGAAACGGAGGTAGTAAGTATTCAACTCCATCGAACTCTCTTATTGACATCACGCCATGTCCATTCTTTTCAAAAAAAAGCTAGCTAATTAAGTAAATTCCTGCCGCCGCCGGCGGCATGCAACCAGCGTAGGCTCTGACTTTTGGCAGCGTTGGGATGACAGTGCGTTGGGAGGAGTTGGGATGGAGGACTTTCAAAGGGTGCCAGGCTGCCAGCCTGCACGCAGCGTCTGGATGGCCAAGAACATGGGGCGGCGACTGGATTATTATTTAAGCGATGGATGGCCGGCATTGGGGACGGAGCCACGGAGGGCTGTAGCGGCGGTCGGCTGCAATCAGTCTAATTACTTAGACGAAACATAATTACCAATATGTCCTTAAGCAAAAATCTGACGGTCTCAAGCTGACCATTAGATTAACTAAATACTACCCCATTACGTTGAGTAGTATGATGTACCGTAAAATTTCCCCCATTCAAATCCCCCCGGCCCTGGGGGTATGGCCGGGGGGCGACGGCCCAGGGCCCAGGCCGGAGGGGGGCCATGATGAAGTAGGTAAGAAAAAATAAGGCCCATCAGATAGAGCTAGTAGCGATTAGTCATTGGGCCAGACGAAGGCACGGCGCCACAGCCGCTCCTTTCGCTTATGTGAAACAAATCAGACAAGATCTCATCGAGTCATAGTTTTGCTAATTAGCTCGTGCATTCGTTGCTCGTCGGTTCGTCTTCCTTGTTCGTCCTCTTCTCGATCGTCGGCCTGTCGCTCGGCGCCTTGGCCAGTTGTCGTGGCTGCGCGCGCCGCGCATCAGTCCGGCCATTTGGCATATCCAGCAAGGAGGTAATACGCACCACGTTCCTGATCCACCCTCCAAACCCCAATTTTTAGTAGTTTTTTGTTTTATTCTTTAGTACATGGAGTAATTTCAGTGCATAATTTTCTAATAAAATCTTTCACAGTACGTAACCGCCCTATTTTTTTATCATTCCGCGTACTTGTCTAGGGTTCCAATCATCCGATATATAAATTTCTGACATTATCATGCCATGTTGCCTAAAAAGCATTTGTCGGTTACTGAAAGTAGGAGAAAAAAGAAAGAAAGTGATCCGAAAATTCGAACCGAAAGGGTTCTTCGAATTTGGTCCTACTTTGAGGTTATCATGTCATGTTAGTTTCATTTTAGTATATTTTTAGTATTTTTATCATAATATGGCTATCTAACAATTATTATAGTCATCGAATCTCAGACTAAAGATGTTTATGTATCACCCACACACATACATATATAAGTATGATCTTAGGACATAGGGGCCATGTCGTCGAGTTCGCCTAGGGCCTCCTGAAACACAGGGCTGGCCCTGGTGCCTGGATGGATTTGGGGGCGCACCGGCTGCAACTTCGATGCCAGCGGCCGCGGGTCGTGCATCACGGCAATTGCGGTGGCGTGCTGCCACCGGTGAGAAGCCACCCGCGATGCTCGCCGAGTACACGCTAGGTAAGGGCGGCAGCCCTGACTTCTATGACATCTCCCTCGTCGACGGATTCAACGTGCCCATGAGCTTTGGGCCGGTCGGCAGCAGCTGTCACGTGATAAGTTGTGCCGCGGACATCAACGCAAAGTGCCCGTCGGAGCTGAAGGTCGACGGAGGCTGTGTGAGTGCGTACATCAAGTTCGGCACCCCCCAGTACTGCTGCACGCCGCCGCTTACGCCGTCGACCTGTGGGTCGACGAACTACTCGCTCTTCTTCAAGGGGCACTGTCCGGACGCCTAAGGCTACGCCTACGAGAAGAGCAGCACCTTCACCTGCCACGTCCGATCAGACTACCAAGTCACCTTCTGCCCATAGAGGCGATTGGGATTCAATTTACTTCGATGGTTAAGTCTGTAATTTAATAGCGTTTCCAATGTAATAATGGAAATAATGATGACCGATGATTCCACAAAAAAAATCTATTGAAAAACTTTATTGAGAAAATTTGTTTGACAACATTCTTTTTCTTTTGTGAGGATAGAATAGTCAACTTCTTTGTTTCGAGGACGAACATACTTCTCTCTTTAATCCATGTTAAATCAGCAACAATTAATATAAATCGAAGGGAGTATATGAAACAAGGCCTGCCCAAGTTTAGTTACCTTTTCTGAAGATAGTAACTAACCGTGAATCTCGTATTTCCTATATAACTCTCGTTGCCTCGGTTTGTCTACGAGACATCTTATGTGACGCTCACCATGTCTAACAGGTGTCTAACAGTAGCGAGCTGGGCCACCGGCCCATAAACAAAGTACTGCTGCAGTACCTAAACACTGATTAAGAATCTGAATGCAGGACCAAGTTCAATGACCATAAATAAAGGATATTAAAGCAAATATGTCGTCCATTGAAGATGTTAGGGGTAAAGCATGAGATGAGAGAATCACATGAAGGAGCTCAAAGCCTAGCAAAAGCTGCTTTATCGCTAGATTTGGGGTGCCCCACCTGTGGGTTACATACCCACCTGAAATCGCTTGTATCCCAAACGTTGTTTTGAGTTAATAAAAACCTGGTGATACCCCTCAAAAAAGCACTGCAGCAATGCAATGTAGCAACTACTCCCGCTATAACCTTCTCCAATACGTTTGTAGAGTCCATGACAACATTAAAAAACGACATATATTATATTTGAGAAGAAGTAATGTTCTAGCATGGTACTGTAGTGGTCATTTTTGGGGAAAAATAGAACAACTTTTGGAAAGCCGTAGACATCACCAGGGAATGCCTGCCAGAGCTGCAGGTGCCCGGAGGGTGCGCGAGCGCGTGCGGCAAGTTCGGCGGCGACACGTACTGCTGCCGGGGCCAGTTCGAGCACAACTGCCCGCCGACGAACTACTCGAGGTTCTTCAAGGGCAAGTGCCCCGACGCCTACAGCTACGCCAAAGACGACCAGACCAGCACATTCACCTGCCCCGCCGGAACCAACTACCAGATCGTCCTCTGCCCCGCCCGAAATGATTTGCACATGGATCAGTAAGTAGAGGACGTACTACTCCTAGTAGTCTTCCTTGCTTATTATGATCGTCGATCATTTCTGTGTGTGCGTGCGTGCGTGCATGGCTGCTGCGTGCCATTCAGAGAAAATGGAAGTGTAATTTCTACGGTTATGTGGAGTGCAACTCTGTTTTATTTTCTTACCTTATTATTGCCATGAGTAATGCATCTATGGAAATTTTAATATGGTCCCTCTTACATCCTCTTTGCTTACTCCTGTAAGTTTAGCATTTTTGCTGTGCCCAAGCCCCAAGAGGACATCCCATTTCCGTACATCAAATCCATATATAATCATGATCGTGCAAGTTTAGCATTTTCGTTGTGCCACCTTCCATCTTCATCTCTGGTATATCATGTCGTTTAGCCGCATATGCACTTACGATTACGCTTAGTCTAGAGAGGTTTTTATTAACATGCTCCTAGTCTAGACGGATCACAATATATCATGTCGTTTAACCGCATATTCATCTCTTTTTATCCGCTTTGATCTACCTTTTGTGTATCTTTTGTAGCTAAGACAAAGAGGTAGCTGCACGTTGCTATCCTAGAGTTAATTCTGCTCGCCGTCGTGCACCACAGACATCCACGATGGAGGTGGTCACCTAATTATCTTACCCACAATCAAGTTAATCAGCAATGTGCTGTTTTTTCTCTTGACACAACTCAAGATAGCGGTAGGACCACTGACCTTGAACACTTGATGATAGAGCTCAAGTGTCATTAGTAGCTAGGACCATGAAACAAGATGAGAATAGTCCACGAGCTCAAGTGTCATTAATAGCTAGGACCATGAAAACAATTTGTGGCCAAGAGTGAGTCACAACATCTTCTCCCCCCCTTCTTGACAACCACATTGCTATGTCAATAGAAAACATTTAAAAAAAATAACACAGCCAGGTGTGGACCAGTGAATGTCTGCCTCCTAGATGTAGGCTCTGTTTGATAGCAAAGTATTTTAGAAAATACTACTGCAGTTTAATTTACTTTGAGGTGTTTGGCTACTATTAAAAACTTTGATATTAATTCCAGAGTACTCCCTCCGTCCGGTGAAAAGTGTACATAGTATAAATTTTTTAGGACCAATTACGGAGTGGAGTAAAAAATGCATTGGAAAAGTGCAAGCCATCATCTCTCTCCTCTTTAATTACCCAACCCATGTACAAATTAAGGAGACCATGCGAGAGAAACAAATTTTCCTATTTTAAAGTGCATTAGAAAGATAGAAGTACACTCTTTTTGGACAAATTTCAAAGCCAAATGTACACTCTTCACCAGACGGAGGGAGTATGTTCAAAACCAGAGTATTTTCTCTGTCTTAAAAAAGAACCTTTGAGCGGACACGAAGTTTCTAAGCCCGAGCTCAAATGAACTTTGATGGACACTAAAACTGAAAACAATTTAAAAACAATCAAAAAATCTGAATATTTTTTATGACAAACATTGACAAATGTTCTATGAGTTTTCAAAATTTCATCATAGAATCACATTCCTAAAAGGCGTGGCAAAGAAAATGGATATGTTACCACAACTTCCGCAAATGTGACTCCACGATGAAATTTTGCAAGCTTTTAGAACATTTGTTAATGTTTATCACAAAAAAGACAGACTTTTTTGATTTTTTTAGATTTGATTTATTGTTCACCCGAGCTCATTTGACACTACTGCAGGAATGCCCAGCAACGGCGGGTGCAAAAAGCCTAGTAGTGGCGGGCCGGGCTCTCAGAACCGCCCGCCACTGACTTCCTGCCATTGCTATTATGACATCAGTGGCAGCCCGCCGCCCGCCACTGATGACAGTGTTGTAGTGGCGGGCAAAATTTATCGCCCGCCACAACTATAATCTCTGCCCGCCACTATGGTGTGTATTAGCAGTGACAGACACCTTTGCCGCCTACCACTGGTAGTGTTGTCGGCATATAGAGAAATTGCTGCCGCGGCATTGTTTTTTTTTTGCTGCGCGCGGCTCTGAAGCAGTATTTTGCACTCAATCATCCCATTTCATTCAAACAATCATACTACAACGGTGTTACAATAATTAAGATTATTAATGAAGCAAACATACAGTATAAGAAGTGTAGGGCAACAAATAAACATGTAAAATTGTCAACTCATAAAATGAACAACGAATCAAGATGTTTTGAAGCATTGTATCGCTCACACTCGATTACCGAATATGTTTTCGACTCAGTGAAGTCGTTCTTCATCTCGCTCTAGCTACAAGTGAAACTTCCCATCTTCATTTACAACCTCTTTGTTGATGATTCTGGCCAACACCTTTTGGAGGCGGCCAAACTCTGTTAATAGTACCCCTATGCCCATGTCCCTCTCCATCTCTTCGGACCACTTGATGACCTGGCTATGATTATGCAAATATTTGCTTTTCTTCAAAAAAGTCATCCATGATAGCCATGGCATGACATCCAGACCTATGAGAGGTTTCCACATTTTGTTCTTAATAACAACAAGCGCTAGTGAAGAACTTGAATTCTGAATGTTCTGCTATAGTCTCTTTGACGTTCTTACACTTGGCGAGAGCATCATTTAGAACCTTCTTCAATCCAGTCCAGTTCTTTTGAGGGTGTCTCTTCGAATTGAAGAAGTAAGCCAAGCCATCCATTGGCAATAGTGCGATTACGATCCAATGTCGGTTGCTGCGCAAAAAAATAAAGAAATTAGCATTGATGAGATCAAACCACAAGGCCATTTATATGTTTCAAAATAAATTAGTGAATGTTAATGACTTACTTCGCAGTATGGCACTAGAAAGGTGTCCGCATGTGGATGATTGACAATAAAGAACGGGGATATGTGAACGGGAACATGTAGTCTGAGATGACCTCCTGGACTTCTGTGGTTTCCAGGTTGTGGCAGTGCATGTAAAAAGGATTAGGTAAGGACACTTTACCATGCGGGAGTAGGGGATCTGTAGCTCGATGAAGTACCCAGAGCCTCATTAACTCTAGGGAAACTGCACTAACGGAGAAAATATTTGCATAGATGACTTCATCAAAGGCCAAATCAATTCTGTCGGGCGGAGACTCTGGGACAAAACTATAACCTTCTATCACCTTGGCCGTGTATCCATGTTGACAGTTTTTAATTTATCTACCACATGAGCGTGTAGAAATTGAAGATCAATCGAGACGGTCTCCAACATAGAATCTGATAGAAGCAGTTCCCCAGGCTTATACATGTTCATTTTCGGCCCTTCGGGGATGACAACATGCATAGGTGGTTTGTCCGCAGATTGTCTGCAACTGTCACGTGCATTCTTCTCCCCTGAATGTGGATTATCTGGCACTACATCTCCGGTGCCGACATATCCTTGGGGAATCTCCTCTATATCATTCGTTGGCCACTTAAGTAGGTGGCTCAGGGTCAGTTTCAATAACATATTGACACCGTCGGCAACAGCGAGTTGTCATGCCTTTTGTGTTACCCTTGAACCTACATGATTTTGAGTGGGTCACCTGCGAAGACGACGAAGGCCAGTGCGTCGCCCCAGCCGCATGCCCTCTTCATCGCCTCGCCTTGCTGGCCGTCGTCCGTGGCTAGATTGCCCGATTTTTGGTCTTCTGGTCGAGCCTCCGGGATCTACACACTAGTAGAAAAGGGGGCATTGGTCCATACCGGGTCAGCCCATTAGTCCCGGTTCAGTCCAGAACCGGGACCAATGGTGGCATTGGACCCGGTTCATGAGCCCCGGGGCCGGCCGGGCCACCTGGGCCATTGGTCCCGGTTCGTCTGGACCTTTTGGTCCCGGTTGGTGGGACAAACCGGGACCAATGGGCCTCGCTCCTGGCCCACCACGATTGGTCCCGGTTAGTGGCATGAACCGGGACCAAAGGCTGCCCTTTAGTCCCGGTTCATGCCACCAACCGGGACCAATGAGGTGCCTATATATACCCCCTCGCGTAAGAGCAGAGCACACTGCTCTGTTTTTTTGGCAGCCGAGGGGGAGAGGGCTTGGTGGTGCTCTAGCTCACCTCCTATGCACACAAGGTGTTCGACGGAATGCCCGAGCCACACTACTTAAGCTTTCTCCTCTCCAAGCTCGACCTCCAAGCTCCATTTTCCTCAATATTTGTCTAGGTTTAGCGGTCCGTCACGCCCCGTACCCGTCTTCACCACCGTCGATCACCCGCGTCGATCTCATCGCCGGCACCACCGTGGTGAGCCTATTGTTCTTATCTTCTTTCTGAAAGGAAAAATATTCTTACTTGTATGTTTAGATAGATACTTGTATTATTTTCTTACTTTTATTATTGCATCTTATATAGTGCGATGGTTTTGGTATCTGCCCCCGTCGGTCCTCGTCCTGTCTATGATTCGGATGTGGTATATATTATCTTTTCATAACTATTGGTGCATTTATTGTTTATGAAAATGATGCCGACCAACATGACATAGATTTTATTTATCTAGGAGGTTGTTGAACCGGAAATTCCAACCGACCCTATTGTCGAGAGGTTAAATTTAGTTGAAGAAGAAAACAATTTCTTGAAGGAAAAAATAAGAAAAATTGAGGAGGAGAAGATGATATTGGAGTTGCATGTTGCGGATGTCGTCGATGATCACAAGATCAAGATGGATGCAATGCACTTGAAGATTAGAAAGATTAGAAAATATGCCATTCATACCGAGGCTTGGTATTATTATGCCATTGGATCAGTTGTTACCTTGGTTGCGATTATGATCGCATTTGTTTTCGCATTGAAATGTTTTACATAGTTTCAATGTATTGTTTAATTAATTTAGATGCTCTGTAGAGCTTTATGTTGTTCTGTAATGATTTTCGCTTGAAGATGAGAACTATGTATGTACTTTGGTTTTAATGTGATGATGAACTTCTATTAATTTGGTCACTTAGTTATCTATTCATGATGTTCTGTAATGATTTTTGACACACTTAATTATATATAATGCACGCAGATGAACCGGCAATGGATGTACGGTAACAGACACACCTCCGAGTACATTAAGGGCGTGCATGATTTTCTCGAAGTGGCTGAGGCAAACAAGCAGAATGGTTTTATGTGTTGTCCATGCCCTATATGTGGGAATACGAAGTCTTACTCTGACGGAAAATCCTTCACACCCACCTGCTTTAAAAGGGTTTCATGCCACACTATAATGTTTGGACGAGGCACGGAGAAATAGGGGTTATGATGGAAGACGGCGAAGAAGAAGAGTACGATGACAACTATGTGCCCCCTGAATACGGTGATGCTACTGAACATCAAGAGGAACCAGACGATGTGCACGATGATGCTGCAACGGGCGAAGCTGCTGAAGATCAAGAGGAACCAGACGATGTGCCCGATGATGATGATCTCCGCCGGGTCATTGTCGATGCAAGGACGCAATGCGAAAGTCAAAAGGAGAAGCTGAAGTTCGATCGCATGTTAGAGGATCACAAAAAAGGGTTGTACCCCAATTGTGAAGATGGCAACACAAAGCTCGGTACCGTACTGGAATTGCTGCAGTGGAAGGCAGAGAATGCTGTGCCAGACAAAGGATTTGAGAAGCTACTGAAAATATTGAAGAAGAAGCTTCCAAAGGATAACTAATTGCCCGACAGTACATACGCAGCAAAGAAGGTCGTATGCCCTCTAGGATTGGAGGTGCATAAGATACATGCATTCCCTAATGACTGCATCCTCTACCGCGGTGCGTACAAGGATCTGAACGCATGCCCGGTATGCGGTGCATTACGGTATAAGATCAGACGAGATGACCCTGGTGATGTTGACGGCGACCCCCCCCCCCCCAGGAAGAGGGTTCCTGCGAAGGTGATGTGGTATGCTCCTATAATACCACCGTTGAAATGTCTATTTAGAAATGAAGAGAATGCCAAGTTGATGCGATGGCACAGTGAGGACCGTAAGAAAGACGGGAAGTTGAGAGCACCCGCTGACGGGTCGCAGTGGAGAAAAATCGAGAGAAAGTACTGGGCTGAGTTTGCACGTGACCCAAGGAACGTATGGTTTGCTTTAAGAGCAGATGGCATTAATCCTTTCGGGGAGCAGAGCAGCAATCACAGCACCTGGCCCGTGACTCTATGTATGTATAAACTTCCTCCTTGGATGTGCATGAAGCGGAAGTTCATTATGATGCCAGTTCTCATCCAAGGCCCTAAGCAACCCAGCAACGACATTGATGTGTACCTAAGGCCATTAGTTGAAGAACTTTTACAGCTGTGGAATGGAAACGGTGTACGTACGTGGGATGAGCACAAACAGGAGGAATTTAACCTAAATACGTTGCTATTCATGAGCATCAATGATTGGCCCGCTCTCAGTAACCTTTCAGGACAGACAAACAAGGGATACCACGCATGCACGCACTGTTTACTTGACACCGAAAGTATATACCTGGGAAGCTGCAGGAAGAATGTGTACCTGGGCCATCGTTGATTTCTTCCGACCAACCATCAACGTCGAAAGAAAGGCAAGCATTTCAAAGGCGAGGCAGATCACCGTAAGAAGCCCGCCATGCGTACCGGTAATCACGTACTTGCTATCGTCAATGATTTACACGTAATCTTTGGAAAGGGTCCCGGCGCACTAGCTGTTCCGAATGACGCCGAGGGACACGCACCCATGTGGAAGAAGAAATCGATATTTTGGGACCTACCCTACTGGAAAGACCTAGAGGTCCGCTCTTCAATTGACGTGATGCACGTAACGAAGAACCTTTGTGTGAACCTGCTAGGCTTCTTGGGCGTGTATGGAAAGACAAAAGATACAGCTGAGGCACGGGAGGACCTGCAACGTTTGCACAAAAAAGACGGCATGCCTCCAAAGCAGTATGAAGGTCCTGCCAGCTATGCTCTTACCAAAGAAGAGAAGGAAATCTTCTTTGAATGCCTGCTTAGTATGAAGGTCCCTAAAGTCTCATGACTGCCACATGATTATGACGCAACTGCTTCCGGTTAAATTGAGGGGGCTTCTACCAGAAAACGTCCGATTAGCCATTGTGAAGCTATGTGAATTCCTCAATGCAATCTCTCAGAAGGTGATCGATCCAGAAATCATACCAAGGCTAAGGAGTGATGTGGTGCAATGTCTTGTCAGTTTCGAGCTGGTGTTCCCACCATCCTTCTTCAATATCATGACGCATGTCTTAGTTCATCTAGTCGACGAGATTGTCATTCTGGACCCCGTATTTCTACACAATATGTACCCCTTTGAGAGGTTCATGGGAGTCCTAAAGAAATATGTCTTTACCGTGCTAGGCCAAAAGGAAGCATCTCCATGGGCCATCAAATAGAGGATATCACCGGGTTTTGTGTTGACTTCATTCCTGGCCTTAAGAAGATAGGTCTCCCTAAATTGCGGTATGAGGGGAGACTGACTGGAAAAGACACGCTTGGAAGGGACTCAATAATATGCAGGGACGGATATTCTTGGTCTCAGGCACACTATACAGTTCTAAAGAACTCTACCTTGGTGACCCCGTATGTCGATGAACACAAGAACAGTCTGTGCTCCAAACACCCAGAGCAGTGCGACAACTGGATTACATGTGAACACATCAGGACTTTCAGCAGTTGGTTGGAAACTCGTCTCAGAGGTGACAACACTGTTTGTGATGAGCTGTACTTGTTGTCCAGGGGACCATCTTCGACTTTACGATTTGGTAAGGATACGAGATAAATGGGAATACATTTACACGATTGACCAAGATCAAAAGAGCACCAACCAAAACAGCGGTGTCTGCTTTGATGCAACAACCGAGAGGGGAAGGGACACGTATTATGGTTACATAGTGGACATATGGGAACTTGACTACGGACATGATTTTAAGGTTCCTTTGTTTAAGTGCAAATGGGTCAATCTGTCAGGAGGCGGGGTACAGGTAGACCCACAGTACGGAATGACAACAGTGGATCTGAAAAATCTTGGGTACACTGATGAACCGTTCGTCCTAGCCAATGATGTGGCACAGGTTATCTATGTGAAGGACATGTCTACCAGACTGAGAAAAAGAAAAGGTAAGGAAGCGAATACATCATATGATGAGCCAAAGCACCACATAGTTCTTTCAGGAAAAAGGGACATCGTGGGAGTGGAGGGCAAGACAGACATGTCTGAAGATTATGAAAAGTTTCATGAAATTCCTCCCTTCAAAGTCAAGGCTGACCCCAGCATCCTGATAAACGATGAAGATTATACATGGTTATGACGCAATAAGCAAATGACACAAGCGAAGAAAAAGTGAAGAATTTCTCCCGCAACTGTTATGATGATACCATGCCAACTTTGTAACAGACGAGTATGATACCATTGTTCGTTTTGTACGTGCACATGCTATGTGGGTGAAATTATGATACCATGCCAACTTTCAACTTTTTCAGAGTTCATTTGAAATGCTTTAATGTCTTATGGTTCGGCCCTCGTAATACCATTAATCCCGGTTCGCTCCTTGTCAACTATGTTCTCACCAAGAACACTCTCAAGAGGGCAGCCACGTGGGCCATTGGTCCCGGTTCGTTTGGACCTTTTGGTCCCGGTTCCACGCACGAACCGGGACCAATGCGCCTCGCCCCTGGCCCATGACCATTAGTCCCGGTTTGTGCCACAAACCAGAACTAAAGGGTTGGTCCTCGTTGCGCTTAGAGTTTAGTCCCACCTCGCCAACCGAATGGCGCTCACACCGGTTTATAAGCCCGTCCCTCTCTGCCTTGTTGAGCTCCACTCAAAGTGAAAATAGATGCCCCTATACAGGAAAATTGACCTAAATTCATAGTGAATTTCTCTGAAATTTATAGGAATTTATTATGAATTTAGGTTGAATTTTCTCTATAGGCGCATGTATGTTCATTTTTTAGTAAAGTTAATCACAAACTTGTGATTCACGCAAATTTCAAAGAATTCAAATTTTGGCTATTCAAATTTGAAAACTAATGGCACTAAAAGAAAGTTTATGATTTTTCTAAAACTAATGGCACTAACAGAAAGTTATAATTTTGCTGACCTAAAAGCAAAAAGAATTAAAAAATAAAGCAAAAAACAAAAACAAAAAATAATACAGAAAACAATACAAAAAACCGGAAACAAAATAAAAATAGCAACAATAAGTATTTTGTTGTAAGTAGAAACAAAATAAAATAAATAAAGCAACAAAGAAAACAAAAAAACGTAAAAAGTCCTTTCAAATTTGAAAACTAATGACACTAACAGAAAGTTTATAATTTTCCTAAAACTAAAAGCAAAAAGGAATTAAAAAAGAATGCAAAAAACAAAAGAAAATAAATAATACAGAAAACAAAACAAAAAAACTAGAAAAAAATAAATAGCAACAATAAGTATTTTGTTGTAAGTAGAAACAAAATAAAACAAATAAAGCAAGAAAGAAAACAAGAAAATAAAAAAAGTGTTTTCACATTTGAAAACTAATGGCACTAACAGAAAGTTTATAATTTTTCTAAAACTAAAAGCAAAAAGAATTAAAAAATAAAGCAAAAAACAAAGGAAAATAAATAATGCTGAAAACAAAACAAAAAAACTGGAAAAAATTAAAAATAGCAACAATAAGTAAAGAAAACAAAAAATAAAAAAATGCCTCCTACTGGGCCCCCACGGCCTGAATACGACTAGAAACCCTACCATGGACCAGGATTCAGACCCGCAGGAGGCCCAGTAGGCCCGCAGGCAGATAAGTGACTTTAGGCCCGTAAGCCTGCATTTGAGAGGAGCTCGAAGTGGTCAGCGCAGCAGCGCTTATAAACCACTGTCGAGCCCTCTGGGCTAGCGAGGTGGGACTAAACATCCCACCGCACCACGCCGCGCCAGTTCCAGCACAAGGCCTTTGGTCCCGGTTGGAGCCACCAACCGGGACTAAACGGGTGCATTGGTACCGGTTCGTGGCACAAACCGGGACCAATGCCCACCTTTAGTCCCGGTTGGTGCCACCAACCGGGACCAAAGGCCGCCGCTTCCCGCCCTTTGGGCTGCCGAAAACTGGCCTTTGGTCCCGATTGGTGGCACCAACCGGGACTAAATGAGGCATTGGTCCCGGTTGGTTCCACGAACCGGGACCAAAGCCTTTGCTACATAAGCAACACTTGGGGAATTTTTAGATTTCCCTCGCCAGTTGCCCCCGATGACGCCGACGACCTCCTCGATGCCGCCAGGCTGCCCGTGCCGCCCGCTCCTCATCGCCATCAACGCCCGCTCCTCGTCGCCGTCGCCCCGTGCCCTGCCTCGTGCTGGCCGTCGCCGCCCGCTCCTCGTTGATGTCGCCCTGCCCTTGCCCCGTCCCGCCCCCGCGCGCCGGCGCCCTTGCCGCTCTTGCCGTTGCCTCGAGCTCCCATGCTCGCGCGCGCCGCCCCGGCGCCCCGAGCCCCTGCCACGTGCTCGCCCTCGCCGTCGCCCTGCCCCTGCCCCCACCCCCGCGCGCCGGCCCCGCTGTGAGCCGCCGCCCCGGCTCTATTTTTTTATTAGTTTAATTTTTTTGTTCATATATATATATAATGTATATGTGTATGTATGTGGCTATATGTTTTTTTATTTTTATTAGTTTAATTTTTTTTGTTCATATGTGATGTATATGTGTATATGGCTATAATATATATGTGTATGTGATGTATATGTGTATGTGTCTATAATGTATATGTGTATGTGATGTATATGTGTATGTGGCTAGAATATGCTAAATATATACGTGAAAAATGTTTGTTTGTTCATAGAAAGTTTTTTGTTCATATATAGAAAGTTTTTATATATGACAATGGATATATATTCGATATATATGAGAAATGATGATCCATGGAAAAGGTTTATATATGCAAAAGTTACAATTTTAGAAAAGTTTTATATATCTAGCTAGGAAGGGAAGAACAAGAAAATGAATAATGAGAGGAAAAAGGAAATAAGAAGAGGAAAGAAAGAAGAAGAGGAGAGGAAGAAGAGGAGAAATAAATAAGAAGAAAAAAAAGAAGAAAAGGAAGAGGAGAAGAAGAAAGGAATAGAGGAGGAGAAGAAAAAATAGAAATAATAAGGAATAGAGGAGGAGAAGAAAAAATAGAAATTATTTTTTCTATTTTTTCTTCTTCTCCTCTATTCCTTTCTTCTTCTCCTCTTTTTTTCTTCTTTTTTTTTCTTCGATCTTCTCCTCTATTCCTTTCTTCTTCTCCTCTATTCCTTTCTTCTTCTCCTCTTTTTTCTTCTTCTTTTTTTTCTTTGATCTTCTACTCTGTCGTCGTCGATATACCCCCCCTCGGCCCTCTCGCTCGACCAAAACTCTCGAGGACACCCAAATCCTAGAGAAAAAACGATGTTGGTCTCATACCCCCTCCCGCTGCGCCCCTACCCGACAAACTCTCTTGAGGCCACCCAAGTTTACCAAGTTAAAAGAGCGTTATCGTCGAGGCCACCCGAAACCCTTGAAGCTTTGTGCCGAGGCCATCCCAAACCCCTTGAAGCGTTGTCTAGGCCACCCCAAACCCTAGAGAAGCAGCGTCGAGGCCACTAACATGATTCCTTATTGTGATTAGCTAGCTAGTTCTACGTTTGCAACTAATATATTTCCATCTGTACCATGTTTGAATAATAATTGACATGTTGTAAATATTTGCAGAAACTATGGAGCACTCCCGAGACGAAGCAACAGAAGCGATGTTGGGGGAGATAATTGCAGAAGGAAGTGATGTCGTTGCATCATTTTTCAACGACACCGTTGGTCAGGAAGGACTGGATGAAGAAGAGGGCTATGTTCATGATGGCTCCGGCCCATTAATGCCGGCACAAGAAGAGGGCTATGTTCATGATGGCTCCGGTGACCTAATGGAGGTACAAGGAGGAGACCGTGCTGACTGCTCCGGTGACCGAACCGAGTCCGGCCAGGTATATATATATTAGTTAAGCCCATGCTGACTAGCTAATTGATGCATTCATTGTTTTGGTATATGTACATATATTAATTAACTCTCGTCTTTCTTCCTTTTTCTAGCCCTCCGGATCGAGCACAACTTCGGTAAGGAGACGAGGCCCAAAGAAAAAGTTGAGCTCGGATGAAAAGTTTGAGATCACGGCAATCGCGTGCGACGGCGAACCAATTGAACGCATTTGTTGCTCAGTGTGGGGTTCTTGTTAGGGACAAGATCCCGATCAGCATCCACCAATGGTATAAGCCTAAGGAGGAAGACCCTTAGGTATCTTATGTCAATGATATGCAGAAAAATGATCTTTGGACTGAGCTGAAGGCAAATTTCACCCTACCGCCAGAGGAGGATCCGGAGAAGCCAGTTAAAGAGAAATTAATCAAGTCTTGTGCTCTTAAGAAGATGGCAGGCCTATTCAGGAGGTGGAGGAAAGAGCTGGAAAAGTTTGTCGCCAAAGAAGAGACACCAGAATTCATCGGAAAATATGAGAAGATCAGAGATCACTGGCCCTCATTTGTGGCCTAGACGACATCGGAAAAGAGTAAGAAGATGTTGGCGACAAACAAGCAAAATGCTTCGAAGAAGAAGTTTCACGATCGCACGGGGTCAGGTGGCTACCTGCAAGCCCGGCCTAAGTGGTCCAAGGCTGAGAATGATCTTCTTGATAAAGGGATCGAACCGGAGACAATGAGATGGCCAGACCATTGCCGGACTTGGTTCTTCGGGACTGGCAAAACCTTGGACCCTGTATCAGGGAAGTGCCATTGGACGGACAAGCAACTGAAAACACCAGTCACAAGGCTTCTGTAGTATATCGATGCAGCGCAGCAAGGGACGTTCGTTCCAGACAGGGAGAAGGACGAACTCACAATTGCCCTCGGGAATCCTGAGCACCCTGGACGGACACGAGGCATGCCAGGCTCCATTCCGTGGAAGGTTGGTTTTCCGAACATGGGGGGTTACAAAACCCACGAGAGGAGGAAGAAATTGGAGCAGAGCCAACTGCAGGTGCTGCACGAAATGGTAATGGGGCTAGAGGAACGAGAAGCAGATCATAACAAACGGCCTGCCGAAGCTTCCCCCGAAGCTACCCCGCCATCTCAGCGGAGAAGCAGCGTGGCTTCCACCGAGCTGCTTCAGCCGGAGCATGTCTTGACGGCTCCTGACATCTATCCCGTGGATGCTATCATGGAGGCTCAAAATTGCCACCTTATGACGCGATGGATGAATTTGAAGGTCAAGGCGGCTGTTGGCTCTGTTTATCCTACTGAACACGACGCAACTTTTCACTGCCGGCCGATTCCAGAAGGATATGCTAGGGTGATGGTGGGTGAAATAACGGAGGGATTTGAGGACCTCCAGCTTGACTACCCAACCGGTGAAGGGGAGACTAGGTTGGGTTCTGCTTTGAACACTCCATGCCTATGGTGGAAGGAGCTCATCAACCTTCCGAACTGGACGCCTCCGCCTCCTCCTCCTCCATCGGCGAGTCAGGGCACTCCGCCTCCTCTACCGCCTCCTCCTCCGGTGAGTGATGATCAGGGCACTGGGCCTCCTTCTCCAGCGCGTGGTGGCACTCCGCCTCCTTCTCCCTCTGTGCCGGCGCGCCCGAGCAGCCAACAGCCTCCTCCTTCTCCGGCGCGTGGTGGCACACCGGCGCAGCCTCCTCCTTCTCCGGCGCGTGGTGGCACTCCGCCTCCTTCTCCGCCTGCGCCGGCGCGCCCGAGCAGCCAGCAGCCTCCTCCTTCTCCGCCTCGCCAGCAAGGGCGGAAGAGACCCGCCGCCGCCCCGGCTGCTCCGGCGCGTCGTAGTCCTTCTCCTCCGCCTCGTAAGCAAGCACGAAAGAAGACAGGCGTCGCAGCCGCTCCGTCTGCTCCAGCGTCTAGTAGTACAGCCAGCAGAGGCGGGAGGCAATATAGATACGGTCCTTCTCTGAAGCCTCTAGAGAAGTTACCGTATGAGAGGACCAAGGTGGAAAACACGAAGATCGTGCAGGCCGAAGTGGACGACTTCTTTGCCGGGTTGAAAGCAAAGAGACATCCACCTCCGGAGGAGAAGGTAGATCTGGTGAAATCAAAGCGCACTATCGATGCCCTGAGGAAACCACCAAAGTCTCCGCCGAGAACCAACTATGAGCACATTACTGAATAGACATATCTCGAAGCGGAGTGGTCGGGAAGTACTGTCAGTGATAAAAAGGTTAAAAGAACGAGCAGCTGGGAAAAAAATTGCCCAGCTCGGCGAACAAGCAAAGCAACCGTGCCCCCTGCTCAATGTGTCTAGCGGCGACATCGTCGCTAATGCTCCGGGGATGGTGGCCGGTTATGGTAATCTTGGAGATTACCTGCCTAAGATCAACTTCCTGATTTCTTGGAGGTGGGCGAACACATATACGAGTACGGGAAGCCTCTCGTCAAAGATGAAAAATCTCTAACAACTATGATGCAAAGATTCCATAATTGGTACATGAAAACCTGCAGAGAGTATGGGGGGACGAATGCTTTGTATCTAAATATTAAAGAGGAGCACGACCTCATTGAAACTGATCTGTTGACTGTTCCATTTGATGAGTTCTTCGCGTTCTTCAATCAAATGGCCCTCGATAAACTAACGGTCTTTTGCTACTGTTTGTAAGTACTATTTCTGTCATTAAGTCTCTATATATAGCTCAGCTCTTTCATTGCATGTATTTATAATTAATTATCCTCACTATATTATGCAGATTGAAGATCATCGAGTGCAAAAAACAAGAAATGTATGATATTGGGTTCATTAACACAAATATCATAGATGAATTTCTGGTTAAAAAGCACGCCGAAGAGGCCGAGGCCAACTTGCTACAATCGTTGATCAAAAATCAAAACAAAGATACCATACTCTTTCCTTACAACGGCCCGTGAGTGTTACTGTCGTGTGCATATTCGGTTTCCCTTATTACTCGAGCGAGGTTATAGTAATGTAATTGATGAGTTATGCATGCATGCGCAGGTACCACTATATTCTTCTGGAGATTAAGCTTGAGCGTGGACTAGTAACCGTCTTAGACTCGAGACGGAAAGATCCCGAAACCTATGCGGACATCACTGAAATGCTCAGCAAGTAAGTTCAATCGATCATTATCGCACCATATCGGCAACTTTTTGTTCATTTCCTGATATCTCAAGTAATAATTATTATTTTCTTTGTCTTGCAGGGTTTGGAATAAGTTCACCGCACAAGCTCCGGGACTGCCGAAGGAGCTGCGATATACAACTTCCAGTGAATGTTACTGTCGTGTACATATTCGGTTTTCCTTATTACTCGAGTAAGGTTATAGTAATGTAATTGATGAGTTATGCATGCATGCGCAGATTCCACTATGTTCTTCTGAAGATTAAGCTTGAGCGGGGAGTAGTAAACGTCTTAGACTCGAGACAAAAAGATACCCAAACCTATGCGGACATGACTAATTTGCTCAACAAGTAAGTTCAATCGATCATTTATCGCACCATATCGGCAACTTTTTGTTCATTTCCTGATATCTCAAGCAATAATAATTATTTTCTTTGTCTTGCAGGGTTTGGAAACAGTTCACCGCAGAAGTTCCGGGACTGCCGAAGGAGCTGCGATATACATACCCGAAAGTAAGTACTACTAGCTAGCTAGTTGCGCGCATCTCCCGTTGATTCTATAGTTGTACTTTTATCAATGCCATTTATAATGCTTCATTATCAGTTTGATTGACCTTTATTTCTCGTAAAGAGCTTGTGGCAGGAACAAGGGAATGATTTCTATGGATACTACGTGTGCGAGTTCATCTACAACGCGACTTTGAAAAATAAGCGGGGCTACTCTAAAAGACAATATGAAGTGCGTAAGCAATAATATTCACAATTTCATTTTATTACACCATCATTTTTGTTGAGTTTCATTCATATATGTATTAACCCCTTCTTCAAATTAGACGTGGCAGATGCGGGATGAACTCCTAGAACAAGATTGCATGAAAATAATTCAAGAGGAATTGGCGGGATTCTTTCTTGACCACATCATCAATAAAGCCGGAGAATACCATGTGGAAGTTGATTTCAATTGCTAGGGGATTGTAAGAGCTCTTACATATTGTATACGTATGTATAGCCAGTAGCGTCGGATAGACAATACGAAAACTTGTTGTTCGACCAATCTCTCGGAGAAGGAGAGGTCGATCGATCACTTCTCTCGGTATGCATGACGAATTTCTGTACTTAATGGTTCCCTTCATTTTCTTACTAGCTAGCGTGTCGAGGGCCTCTCTATGTACAGACGTAGCGTCGACCAAGCACAGACATAAGAGAGGACACTTCTCTCTATTAATTAGCTAGCTAACACAATATATGAAACACCTAAATTAACCCCCCAAACCCCCCCCCCCCCTCCCCAAAAAAAAAACCAAAAACCCCAGCCACTGAATTGCTGACGCGTCGACGCCTTTTGATCCCGGTTGGTGCCACCAACCGGGACCAAAGGCCCTCATGCCTGGGCTCGGCGCACCGGCCATGTGGAGGCACATCTATCCCGGTTCCTGTTAGAATCGGGACTAAAGGGGGAGGCATTAGTAACGATCCTTTAGTCCCGATTAAAGGCCCTTACGAATCGGGACAAATGCCCCTTTTCTACTAGTGACAACTAGTCGCTGACATAGAGATGACAGGCTTCGCTTGGACCGCATGGCCCCGGCCTTGTCCAGCCCATCCTATGAATGACCATGCAGACACTAGAATACGAGGCCATACCACGGTAAGTATTCAACTCCATCGAACTCTCTTATTGACATCACGCCATGCCCATTCTTTAAAAAAAACTAGCTAATTAAGTAAATTCCTGTCGCCGCCGGCGGCATGCAAGCAGTATAGGCTCTGACTTTTGGCAGCAGTGGGATGACAGTGCGCTGGGAGTAGTTAGGATGGAGGACTCTCTAAGGGTGCCAGGCTGCCAGCCTGCACGCAGCATCCTGGATGGCCAAGAACATGGGGCGGCGACTGGATGATTATTTTGCAAGCGATGGATGGCCGGCATTGGGGACCATTAGATTAACCATTAGATTAAGCCAAAATCTGACGGTCTCATGCTGACCATTAAATTAACTAAATACTACCCATTACGTTGAGTAGTATGATGTACCGTAAAATTTCCCCATTCAAATCCCCCGGGCATGGTGTCTGGATGGATTTGGGGGCGCATCGGCTGCAAATTCGATGCCAGCGGCCGCGGGCCGTGCATCACGGGCAATTGTGGTGGCGTGTTGTCCTGTGCCGCCGGTGGGAAGCCACCCGCGACGCTCGCCGAGTACACGCTAGGTAAGGGCGGCAGCCCTGACTTCTATGACATCCCCCTCGTCGATGGATTCAACGTGCCCATGAGCTTTGGGCCTATCGGCAGCAGCTGTCACGCGATAATCTGTACCGCGGACATCAACGCAAAGTGCCCGTCGGAGCTGAAGGTGGACGGAGGCTGTGTGAGTGCGTGCATCAAGTTCGGCACCACCCAATACTGCTGCATGCCGCCGCTTACGCCGTCGACCTGTGGGCCGACGGACTACTCGCGCTTCTTCAAGGGGCACTGTCCGGACGCCTACAGCTACGCCTACGAGAAGAGCAGCACCTTCACATGCCACGTCCGATCAGACTACCAAGTCACCTTCTGCCCATAGAGGCGATTGGGATTCAATTTACTTCGATGGTTAAGTCTGTAATGTAATAGCATTTCCAATGTAATAATGGAAATAATGATGACTAATGATTCCACAAAAAAAATCTATTGAAAAACTTTATTGAGAAAAAAAATTGACAACATTTTTTTTTCTTTTGTGAGGATAGAATAGTCAACTTCTTTGTTTCGAGGACGAACATACTTCTCTCTTTAATCCATGTTAAATCAGCAACAGTTAATATAAATCGGAGGGAGTATATGAAACAAGGCATTGGCTATAGGCCTAGGGCCTACCCAAGTTTAGTTGCCTTTTCTGAAGATAGTAGCTAACCGTGAATCTCATATTTCCTATATGACGCTCGTTGCCTCGGTTTGTCTACGAGACATTTTATGTGACGCTCGCCATGTCTAACAGGTGTCTAACAGTAGCGAGCTGGGCCACCGGCCCATAAACAAAGTACTGCTGCAGTGCCTAAACACTGATTAATAATCTGAACGACAAAGCTAAATACCTGCCGACTGTTCGTTAGCGATAGGCACGTACGATTCGCGCGCCTCTTCTGATTCATCCAAGCGCTCCACTCCGCGAGAAAAGAAAGGGAAGAAAGGGCGGCCAGGACAAGATTCGAACTCCCGACCTCCTGCAAGTGCACCACCACAGTAACCAACTAAACCAATCTTTGTTGTTGTCAAAAGCGCCTAGACTATGAATGTATTGCGTAGTGGCTCTTTGTTCAAAATTTAAAATGTGAACGATTTGCTAACTTCATGACTTAGTGGGAAGAATCCGGAGACTATGGCATTGACTGCCGTGATTTTTTTCTCTGGATTGGATCTGTCATTTTTTTGGGTGCTAGGTCTATTTGGCACGGGCCAATAGCTCCTGTGCGACACATTTGAGGTGAATTGGCTTGTGTGCAACGTTGTTCGAGCGAATGGTTGTGGTGCGACACATTTGAGCAGGTAAATAGCCCAGGGCCACATGGGGTGTTAAATGTGGTTAAATTGGTCGTCAACGAAGCCCGTTTATGTTAGGACATGTGGGTCCAACTTAATTGCTCCTCAAAACAGCTGACCGTGCCGGGCCAGCCACTCTGCCCTCTCCCCCCCTTCTTCTCCGGTGGCGGCGGATCTTGCGTTCTCGGTGGCGGCGGCGGAGCACTCGTTCTCAACGGCGGCGAAGCCTTCGTCCTGAAAAAATGGTGAGTGAGAACCCTAGTCCCCCTCCCATTCCTCTCTTGTCCCCGTAGATCTCAGCTCGTTTCCTCTGTTTTTGCTTGTTGAATCGATAGGTTGTGAGGGGAGCCCGTGGGCATACTGAGATGGAGCCGCCAGATTCAACTTCGAATAGGTAATGCGCCTCTCTCCGATCCAATTTTGCATGCAATTAGGGCCTAGTCTGCTCTTTCTCACGGGCTCACAGTGTCCGCCACTGACAGAGGGGATGCTGCCGCTCGGACCTTCGAATTGACGGTCAATTTCTTTCCATCAAAGGCAAAATTAGTTGATGGTAGCATTCAGAACATTGAGAGAGACACAATTGTTAAATGGGAGGTTGAGTTTACAGAGATTGATCCACAAGTTCTACAGAACATGGGAGAGAAGGCAGTGAAGAAATTGGTGGAAAAAATTGAGGAGAATGTTGTTTGAGGTCCAGAGCAAGAAGTATCACTATTGCGGTTTGATGATTGGAAAGGAGAGTATGTGAGAATGGAAGATGGTGAACAGATTGTTGATGAAATCGATCGGCAAAACAGCTGGACAAGCAAACGAGCTAATTTTTTTGCTGAGCTGGTTGATCTGAATATTTTTTCGAAGGTTGGATATGTGCCATCACAATTGGCTGCGCAGATGGTAGATCATGATTGGGCTACACAAAGGCCATTGATTCCCATGTGTACTGAACTTACAGTAATAGCCGAAGAGGGACAGGTGACTAGAACTGAAACTGAAACTGCAGCAACTGTTAATTGGAATGTAGTTGAATTAGATGAGTCTACTAATTTGGTCATTGCACCAATGCCTGACATTGAGATGGCCAAACTTTTTGGCATTCCAGTCGATGACAGAGATAAGCAGGAGAGGGGCGAATCTAGTTTGCTTGCTAATGCTGATGAAGATGTAGATGGACAATTGATGGAACAAGCTGTAGATGAAGTAGATGATGCACATGATGATGAGCTGGTGCATGTGCATGACAAAGAAAACCCTGTCATTGAAGTAGGCAAGTTGTTCCCAAGCATGAAGGAGTTTAGGATGTGTTTCAAGACTTATGCTGTGAAACATGAGTTTGATGCCAAGACTATTTGGACTGATAGAAAGAAGTTTTATGCGAGGTGCAGAGGATTTGATGGTAGTGTCAAGCCTTGCAAGTGGTACATATCTGCTAGACTGCAACCTGATGGAAGTACTGTCAGGGTTAACCAAATCCCCAATCAACATACTTGTATTACAAGTTCACAGAGAGTATCAACCATGACATCACAACTTTGGGTTGCAGAAAAGATCACCCCAATTTTAGCCAAAACACCAAACACTACTGCCAAGAAACTCAAAGTAGACTTGGAAAAGATGTACCCCATTAAACTGAAATATACCACAGTGTGGAAGGCAAAACAAAGGACAATGAAAAATTTATATGGTGATTGGGCAAATACATTTAGGATGCTTTACAACTTCAAAGCAGAGGTGGAAAAGAGGTCACCTGGTAGTGTTGTGGAGATAGATACAGAGGTATCATCCAAAGGTGAAGTCAAGTTCTCCAAGTTTTTAATGGCTTTGAAGCCTTGCATAGATGGCTTCAAAGCAGGGTGCCGTCCATATTTGAGCATAGACTCATCATTTTTGACAAGCAAGTGGAATGGTCAGTTGGCAGCATGCAATGCTCTAGATGGACACAACTGGATGTTTCCTATTGATGTTGGCTTGTTTCAGTCAGAAAGAGAGGCTTCATGGACATGGTTCATGATCCAGTTGAAAAGATGCCTAGGGCCAGTGCCACCTTTGGCTATACACACATATGCATGTAAGGGGCTTGAAAATTTAGTTAAAAATGTTTCCATGTGTCCTCCCTTGACGAAAAGAAAGGCTGGCATGCCTAAACAGAGTAGATTCAAGGCATGGTTTGAGAAAGGTGGGAATAGTAAGAAGGGAAAGAAAGATGAAAAGCCAAAAAGGGCCCAAAAAGGTAACAAAAACAGATGCAAGTTGTGCCAGGAACTTGGGCACAGAGTGGGATCTGTCAAATGCCGTTACACTCCTGATAAGCCAAAGTATGTTCTTGTTTATTTGTCTGTGTTTTGATTTGGTGCTTTTTTCCAATTACTATATCTATAACATTTTCTGCACAGGAGGAAGCGAGCAAGTCAGCCCCTTGTTGTTGAACAGTGTTGGACAACAAAAAAAGCAAGAGCCAATGGCGGTAGAAAGAAGAGAAGTGTGTCTAAGCCTGAGCAGACTGAAGAAAATCCTACTGCAGTCAATATTCAAACTGAACAAACTGATGTGGAGGTGCACACCGAAGAAACTGAACCTGAGCGTGTCGAGGTTCATACTGAAGAAAATGAACCTGAGCGTGTTGAGGTTCAGACTGAAGAAACCCATGTTGAGGTACACACCAAAGAAACTGAAACTGGTGTCAACATTGAGACTGAAGACACTGATCACGAGGGTATTGGCGAGGTGTTGAAAAGACCAGTGATGAAAACCAAGATGATCAGTGAACTTGTGTGTGTAGTAGAACCAAAACAATAAGGGCTAAGGCGAAGAAGGGCACACGACGTGGTAGGAAGAAGTAGAACAGAGAACGGTTTGAAAATTTGGGACATAATAAGACTATGTGCGCAAGTTTTATATGTTTTTG
Source organism: Triticum aestivum (assembly GCF_018294505.1). Taxonomy (NCBI): domain Eukaryota; kingdom Viridiplantae; phylum Streptophyta; class Magnoliopsida; order Poales; family Poaceae; genus Triticum; species Triticum aestivum. Next base: position 15,152,038 of record NC_057807.1, read on the forward strand.
ATTTTTCTGAATTAGTTATGCTCAACCCTAATCAGTCAAAACCCCTCAAAACCCCTCTCAAAACCCCTCAAAACCCCGCACACTACCTGGTCGTCGATCGTTGTGCGTGGACGGTTGAGATCAGGCGCTAGGGTTAGGGCATCTCCAGCCGCGCCCCCAACAGGCCCTCCCGAGGCGATTTTGCCGCGCCGGCGTCAAAAAAAGGCCCTAGTCGCACCCCCAGAAGCCCGTTTTTCGCCGGCTCGGGCCAAAACTGGTGGCGGCGGACCCAGGCCGAACCCAGCGCCCTGGGGGGCGCTTGGGGAGCCGGCACAAGCGAAAAAGGCACGTGGGCCCGCCCTGGAAGCGACCCGAGGGCCTTTTCCCGCCGTTTCTTGACGCTTTTCCCTCGCATCTCTCCCGCTCGCTCGCCTTCCTCCCGCCATTCTCTCCCTTTCTCCCGCCAAACCCCCTCCCGCTCGCCACGAAGAAGCACGCCATGCCGCCGAAGAAGTACGCCATGCCGCGCGCGGCGGCAACCGCGACTGGCGCCGTGGCCCAGCCGAAGCAGAGGAAGCCGAGAGCGCCGCCATCGAAGCCACCGGGCCTGTCGAACGCCGAGTGGAGGGTGGAAGTTCAGCGGCGCGAAGCAGTCACCGCCGACAGGCGGAACAGGGCCATAGCCAAGAAGGCCCGCGAAATGCGGCGCGCGCGGCGGCGTCTTCCTCATCGGTCAACCAGGCGGGGATGAATCCACCCGTCGTCAGCCACGCCCAGTACGCGCCCGGGGGACAGCAAGGCGCCGGATTTCCATGGGGTTCATCGTCGCCCGGCTACGCCGACGGCGACACACGCGGTGGGTTCAACCCAAACGTGACCTTCCCCCATGGTCACCCCGCTACACGCACGCCCTCGCTCGCCTTCGTCGGCGTGCAGTACCCTCCATACAACTACTCGCCGCCCGCCGCCGACGCGTCCACACCGACGCCCCATCTCTACCGCGGACCGCTACCCTTCTCGCACCTCGGCGACGCCGACGACACAGGAGCCGACATGGACGACATCATCGCAAGAGGATCGACCGCGGCCGCCGCGTCTCCCGGGTTCGCCACCCAGGACGAGGTAGTGGACCTCAGCGGCGACATGGAGGCCGAGCTCGGCTACATCTACGGCGACGACGCGTAGGAACCCGACGAGGAGGAGGACGATGAGGAGGAGGAGGAGGAGGAGGAGCCGGCTCCTGTTCCGACGAAGGGGCGCCAGAAGAAGAAGCAGCGGGCGGCTAGGTCAGGCGAACCGCGCATCAAGTGGATGTCCAAGGAGGAGGAATGCCTCGCCGAAGCATGGAAAGTCGTCTGCCTCAACCCGACCACCGGCGCGAACCAGAGCTTGGACATGTACTAGGACCGCATCAAGGCCGAGTTCGACGAGCGGAAGCTCGTCGACCCCTACTTCAAAGGCGTCTACATGCAGCGCGGCTCCAAGGCGATGGCGAACCATTGGGGGCGTATCCAGTTGGCGTGCAACAAATGGCATGGAATCGTCGAGGAGGTCGCGGCTCGCCCGGAGAGCGGCGCTAGCGTTGAGGATCAGGTACGCACGCCGTTCCCCGCATATCTTCGTCCCCTACGCCCGCCGCCCGCCAACTGTTTGTCCCTTCGCGCAGCTGCTGCGTATGTTCGCCATGTATCAGGGCGACAACCAAGACGCCGACTTCAAGCACCTCCACGTCTACAAGCGCATTGACAAGTGCGAGAAGTGGGCGGAAGTCTGATGTGCCCTCGACAAGGCCACGGAAACATACAAGCCAGACGCGACGACTCCGGGCGCGTCAGAGGGACGGCCGGACGGCCACAAATTGGCAAAGAAGGGGAAAAGCGCCGACGCGGCATCCGCGCGAGTGCAGGAGTCCATCGAGCATTGCCTCGCCGACGCCCAGGCCCGGGCCGTCCTACGCGAAGAGAAGACCGAGGCGCGGTGGTCGTCGCTAATGAAGAACAACGCCATCAAGCTCGACCTGCTCCGGATGAACGTCGCCGCGAAGAAGAGGAACACCGACATGGCTTTTCTGATGAGCGGGGCGGACATGCTCCAGAGCAACGACGAGAAGCTCATGGCGTGGTACCTGGTGCAGCGCGTCCTCATCCTGAATGAGCTGCCGACGGCAACGCCGACGACGCCCACGACGCCCACGACCACACGGACGCCAAGCCCGAACGATGCCTCTAGATCTCCGCCCAGCAGTGCCGAAGCCGCGCCGACGCAGCCTAGCACTGAACCAGCTCCGACACCGACGAGCCCGCGCACGCCGACTCCACCAACTCCTGGAGCCGACCCCGCCGAGTGAATCGTTGTGCACGCGAACTTGCGGCGGCGGCTCTCTGTTTTTTGTAACGCCAGACTACGTCCGATCGCCGGATTTGCGGCGTCTTTTGAGAGCGGGAACGACCAAGTTTAAATTTCCCGCATCCTGGGGCCGGCGCGTGGGGGCGTGACTGGGAGCTAGGTCGCCCCCAGGGGCCGAACTAGCGCCGGCACGCCCCCAGGCCGCTCTATTTAGGCTTCCTGGGGGACCGAACGGCTGGAGATGCCATTAGCTACAGTGTGCAACGATCCGCATGAGACACGCTGATTGGTTGACGCGGTGGGGTTTGGATCAGCCTCTCTCGTTGGGGCATCATGACCGTTCATTCGAATCCAACGGCAAGAGTTAACGCGGTGCATGAACCAAGCCTACGCAGTGCCCTTTCCATCGTTGCGTGCGTGCCCGTGCCGGCCACAGCATGCATGCCCACCCGCAAAACTGCGCCCGTGCGTTGCATGCATGCCTCGACGTAGCCCTGCTCCGCCACCCCTACCGACAGAGTAAGCTGTCGCATGCCTACCATGAGAACCAATGCAGCGTCGCATCAAAGCATGCACCCGGCCACAATGCAGCAGCCCGATGAAGACAACCAAAAAGCCAACACTGCATGGCGTGGTGTGCACGTTGTGCATGGCGTGCTCCTCTTTGAGGATGCAGTACTGGCATGGGGTACCGATGTGGGTATCGATGCAGTTCAAATGGCGTGTTGCCCGTTACAAGATGGGCAAAAGAAGGCGTCCATTATTGTCACATCTCCCATCGACCGAACCTTGCCCTCTAGCCAGGCCCTAGCAAGATGAGCAAATTAATGGGCTACGACATGCATGCACGGGCGGCACACGCAGAGAACCCGAGGAAGGCGTGTCCCCTTGACCCACGATACCACAGACGCGTGCGTGAGCCCGTCCCCCTTGACCCGCGACCGGTGGCACAGAAGCGTCGCAGTCTGTTTCCCACGGCCACGCTCGTGTACACACTTTCATGGGGCGCCACCAAACGCCGCCCGCCCATTAATTCTAGGGTTTCGACGGGGCGAAACCATGCCGCACTTGGGCTATTTAAGCCGGGCACTATGGTCCTCTCCCTCCTCATCCATCATACCCCATCCTCTGCCTCCTCTGCCCTTCTTCTTCCTTCTTCTCCATCAAACCCGACCGAGCACTCGAGCCACCCCGCCACCATGCAGTACACTGCCCCCACCTACCGTTCCCCCCAACTGTGCCGGAAAGGCTCTACCCGGCCGGAGTGTATGTAGAGAGAACCCTTAGGGTTTGGGCAATCTCGAGGTGGAGGGGCGCAAGGGAGTTAACAGAGTTCTTCCTTGCGGCCGGCTTCCGCCACCTCCCCCGCGGCTCTCCTTGGATGTACCATGTTGAGGAGGTTAACCACAACGGTGTTGTGGTTGGGCTCCTCGCCACGTTCACTAACCCTTTCAATGCTTTCCATCTTCTCGGGCGAGCGTATTGGGTTGGTTGTGAGTTCATAGCTTTCACCACCTACAATATCTTCACCGACTTCCAGAGCATCTTCCCCAACAACGGCGTTATGCACACGCTTCCGTACCCCACCAACAACAGGGAGGAGTGAACGGCGGCGCTCGGAGGAACGAGGTGGCGTTGTTCCCTCCGAGGAGGGGGCGCCCCAGAGGAGGAGAGGAGAAGAGCCCGAAGAAGAACCCGCGTTTGGTGCCCCCGATCTATCTAGCTTATCGTACTAGTTTTTTTAAGTAGTAATTGTTATGCTACTATTATTAAGTTGTATTAGTATTTTAAGTTGTAAGGCTATCATGGAGTTGTAAGGCTATCGTGGAACTATGGGTTGCAATCATTATGATACTATATATATTGTGTTGGAAATATGCCCTAGAGGCAATAATAAAAGGATTATTATTATTATTTCCTTGTTCATGATAATTGTCTTTTATTCATGCTATAACTGTATTATCCGGAAATTGTAATACACGTGTGAATACATAGACCATAACATGTCCCTAGTGAGCCTCTAGTTGACTAGCTCGTTGGTCGACATATAGTCATGGTTTCCTGACTATGGACATTAGATGTCATTGACAACGGGATCACATCATTAGGAGAATGATGTGATGGACGAGACCCAATCCTAAGCATAGCACAAGATCGTGTAGTTCGTTTTGCTAGAGCTTTTCCAATGTCAAGTATCTCTTCCTTAGAGCATGAGATCGTGTAACTCCCGGATACCGTAAGAGTTCTTTGGATGTACCAAACGTCACAACGTAACTGGGTGACTATAAAGGTGCACTACAGGTATCTCCGAAAGTGTCTGTTGGGTTGACACGGATCGAGACTGGGATTTGTCACTCCATATGACGGAGAGGTATCTCTGGGCCCACTCGGTAATGCATCATCACAATGAGCTCAAAGTGACCAAGTGTTTGGTCTCGGGATCATGCATTATGGTACGAGTAAAGTGACTTGCCGGTAACGAGACTGAACGAGGTATTGGGATACCGATTATCGAGTCTCGGGCATGTAACGTACCGAATGACAAAGGGAATTGTATACGGGGTTGTTTGAATCCTCGACATCGCGGTTCATCCGATGAGATCATCGAGGAGCATGTGGGAGCCAATATGGGTATCCAGATCCCGCTGTTGGTTATTGCCCGAGAGCCGTCACGGTCATGTCTACGTGTCTCCCGAACCCGTAGGGTCTACACACTTAAGGTTCGGTGACGCTAGGGTTGTATGAATATAAGTATGCAGTATACCGAATGTTGTTCGGAGTCCCGGATGAGATCCCGGACGTCACGAGGAGTTTCGGAATGGTCCGGAGGTAAAGAATTATATATAGGAAGTGGTATTTCGGCCATCGGGAAAGTTTCGGGGTCACCCGGTATTGTACCGGGACCACCGGAAGGGTCCCGGGGGTCCACCGGGTGGGGCCACCCATCCCGGAGGGCCCCATGGGCTGAAGTGGGAGGAGAGCCAGCCCATAGTGGGCTGGTGCGCCCCCCTAGGCCCACCCCTGCGCCTAGGGTTGAAACCCTAGGGTGGGGGGGGGCGCACCACATGCCTTGGGGGCACTCCTCCCCCCTTGGCCACCGCCCCCTTGGGAGATTGAATCTCCAAGGGCCGGCGCCCCACCTTGGGGGCCTATATAAAGGGAGGGGGGAGAGGGGCAGCCGCACCCTGAAGTCCTGGCGCCCCCTCCCCCTGCTACACCTCTTCCTCCTCCGTCACGTGCTTGGCGAAGCCCTGCCGGAGTGCTGTTGTTCCACCACCACCACGCCGTTGTGCTGCTGCTGGAGCCATCATCATCAACCTCTCCTCCCCCCTTGCTGGATCAAGAAGGAGGAGACGTCACACGCACCGTACGTGTGTTGAACACGGAGGTGCCGTTCGTTCGGCGCTAGGATCTCCGGTGATCTGAATCATGGCGAGTACGACTCCATCATCACCGCTCCATCTAACGCTTCCGTACGCGATCTACAAGTGGTATGTAGATGCAAACTCACTCCCTTGACTCGTTGCTTAGATGAACTCATAGATGGATCTTGGTGAAACCGTAGGAAAAATTTTAATTTTCTGCTATGTTCCCCAACAGTGGCATCATGAGCTAGGTCTATGCGTAGTTCTCTATTGCACGAGTAGAACACAATTTTGTTGTGGGCGTAGATCTTGTCAACTTGCTTGCCGCTACTAGTCTTATCTTGCTTCAGCGGTATTGTGGGATGAAGTGGCCCGGACCAACCTTACACGTACGCTTATGTGAGACCGGTTCCACCGACTAACATGCACTAGTTGCATAAGGTGGCTGGCGGGTGTCTGTCTCTCCCACTTTAGTTGGAGCAGATTCGATGAAAAGGGTCCTTATGAAGGGTAAATCGAAGTTGACAAAATCACGTTGTGGTTATTCGTAGGTAAGAAAACGTTCTTGCTAGAACCCAATTGCAGCCACGTAAAAGATGCAACAACAATTAGAGGACGTCTAACTTGTTTTTGCAGCAATTATCATGTGATGTGATATGGCCAGAAGTTGTGATGAATGATGAATGATATATTGTGATGTATGAGATCATGTTCTTGTAATATGAATCACGACTTGCATGTCGATGAGTATGACAACCGGCAGGAGCCATAGGAGTTGTCTTTATTTTTGTATGACCTGCGTGTCATTGAAGAACGCCATGTAAACTACTTTACTTTATTACTAAACACGTTAGTAGCAGTAGTCGTTGGCGTGACAACTTCATGAAGACATGATGATGGAGATCATGGTGTCATACCGGTGACAAGATGATCATGGAGCCCCGAAGAGGAAGATCAAAGGAGCTATATGATATTTGCCATATCATGTCACTACTTTATATAATTGCATGTGATGTTTATTATGTTTTATGCATCTTGTTTACTTAGAACGACGGTAGTAAATAAGATGATCCCTTACAACAATTTCAAGAAGTGTTCTTCCCTAACTGTGCACCGTTGCTAAAGTTCGTCGTTTCGAAGCACCACGTGATGATCGGGTGTGATAGATCCTTACGTTCACATACAACGGGTGTAAGACAGTTTTACACGTGCAAAACACTTAGGGTTAACTTGACGAGCCTAGCATGTACAGACATGGCCTCGGAACACGGAGACCGAAAGGTCGAACACGAGTCGTATGGAAGATACGGTCAACATGAGAATGTTCACCGACGATGACTAGTCCGTCTCACGTGATGATCGGACACGGCCTAGTCGACTCAGATCGTGTAACACTTAGATGACCAAGAGGATGGCAAATCTGAGTGGAAGTTCATTAAAATAATTTGATTAGATGAACTTAATTATCATGAACTTAGTCTAAAATCTTTGCAAAATATGTCTTGTAGATCAAATGGCCAACGCTCATGTCAACATGAACTTCAACGCGTTCCTAGAGAAAACCAAGCTGAAAGATGATGGCAGCAACTATACGGACTGGGTCCGGAACCTTAGGATCATCCTCATAGCTGCCAAGAAAGCATATGTCCTTGAAGCACCGTTAGGTGACCCACCTGCTCTCCCAGCACTGCAAGACGATTTGAACGTTTGGCAGACACGTGCTGATGATTACTCCCTCATTCAGTGCGGCATGCTTTACAGCTTAGAACCGGGGCTCCAAAAGCGTTTTGAGCAACACGGAGCATATGAGATGTTCGAGGAGCTGAAACTAGTTTTCCAAGCTCATGCCCGGGTCGAGAGATATGAAGTCTCCGACAAGTTCTATAGTTGTAAGATGGAGGAAAACAGTTCTGTCAGTGAGCATATACTCGAAATGTCTAGGTTGCACAGCCGCCTGTCCCAGCTGGACATTAACCTCCCGGATGAGGCGGTCATTGACAGAATCCTTCAGTCGCTCCCACCAAGCTACAAGAGCTTTGTGATGAACTATAATATGTAGGGGATGGTGAAGACCATTCCTGAAGTATTTTCAATGCTGAAGTCGGCAGAGGTTGAAATCAAGAAAGAACATCAAGTGTTGATGGTCAATAAGACCACTAAGTTCAAGAAGGGCAAGGGTAAGAAGAACTTCAAGAAGGACGGCAAAGATGTTGCCGCGCCCGGTAAGCCAGTTTCCAGGAAGAAGTCAAAGAATGGACCCAAGCCTGAGACTGAGTGCTTTTATTGCAAGGGGAAGGGTCACTGGAAGCGGAACTGCCCCAAATACTGAGCGGATAAGAAGGCCGGCAACACTAAAGGTATATTTGATATACATGTAATTGATGTGTACCTTACTAGTACTCGTAGTAACTCTTGGGTATTTGATACCGGTGTTGTTGCTCATATTTGTAACTCACAGTAGGAGCTGCGGAATAAGCGGAGACTGGCGAAGAACGAGGTGACGATGCGCGTCGGGAATGGTTCCAAGGTCGATGTGATCGCCGTCGGCACGCTACCTCTACATTTACCTACGGGATTAGTTATAAACCTTAATAATTGTTATTTGGTGCCAAGTTTGAGCATGAACATTGTATCTGGATCTCGTTTGATACGAGATGGCTACTCATTTAAATCCGAGAATAATGGTTGTTCTATTTATATGAGAGATATGTTTTATGGTCGTGCCCCTATGGTCAATGGTTTATTCTTAATGAATCTCGAGCGTAATGTTACACATATTCATAGCGTGAATACCAAAAGATGTAAAGTTGATAATGATAGTCCCACATACTTGTGGCACTGCCGCCTTGGTCACATTGGTGTCAAGCGCATGAAGAAGCTCCATGCTGATGGACTTTTGGAGTCTCTCGATTATGAATCATTTGACACATGCGAACCATGCCTCATGGGCAAGATGACAAAGACTCCGTTCTCCAGAACAATGGAGCGAGCAACCAACTTGTTGGAAATCATACATACCGATGTGTGCGGTCCAATGAGCGTTGAGGCTCATGGAGGATATCGTTATGTTCTCACTCTCACTGATGACTTGAGTAGATATGGGTATGTCTACTTGATGAAACACAAGTCTAAGACCTTTGAAAAGTTCAAGGAATTTCAGAATGAGGTAGAGAATCAACGTGACCAAAAGATAAAATTCTTACGATCGGATCGTGGAGGAGAATATTTAAGTCACGAATTTGGTACACACTTAAGAAAATGTGGAATCGTTTCACAACTCACGCCACCTAGAACACCTCAGCGTAACGGTGTGTCCGAACGTCGTAATCGCACTCTATTGGATATGGTGCGGTCTATGATGTCTCTTACCGATTTACCGCTATCATTTTGGGGATACGCTCTAGAGACAGCTACATTCACTTTAAATAGGGCACCGTCTAAATCCGTTGAGACGACATTGTATGAATTATGGTTTGGGAAGAAACCTAAGCTGACGTTTCTAAAAGTTTGGGGATGCGATGCTTATGTCAAGAAACTTCAACCTGAAAAGCTCGAACCCAAGTCGGAAAAATGTGTCTTCATAGGATACCCTAAAGAAACCATTGGGTATACCTTCTACTTAAGATCCGAGGGCAAGATCTTTGTTGCCAAGAACGGATCCTTTCTGGAAAAATAGTTTCTCTCGAAAGAACTAAGTGGGAGGAAAGTAGAACTCGATGAAGTACTACCTCTTGAACAAGATAGCAGTACAGCTCAGGAAAATGTTCCTGTGATGCCTACACCAACTGAAGAGGAAATTAATGATGATGATCAAGGTACTTCGGGTCAAGTTGCTATTGAACTTCGTAGGTCCACAAGGACACGTTCCGCACCAGATTGGTACGGCAACCCTGTCCTAGAAATCATGTTGTTAGACAATGGTGAACCTTCGAACTATGAAGAAGCAATGGCGGGCCCAGATTCCAACAAATGGCTAGAAGCCATGAAATCCGAGATAGAATCCATGTATGAAAACAAAGTATGGACTTTGACTGACTTGCCCGATGATCGGCGAGCGGTAGAAAACAAATGGATCTTTAAGAAAAAGACGGACGCAGATGGTAATGTCACCATCTATAAAGCTCGACTTGTCACTAAGGGTTATCGGCAAGTTCAAGGGATTGACTACGATGAGACTTTCTCTCCCGTAGCGAAGCTTAAGTCCGTCCGAGTCATGTTAGCAATTGCCGCATACTATGATTATGAGATATGGCAGATGGACGTCAAAACGGCATTCCTCAACGGTTATCTTAAGGAAGAGCTGTATATGATGCAGCCGGAAGGTTTTGTTGATCCTAAGAATGCTAACAAAGTATGCAAGCTCCAGCGATCCATTTATGGGCTGGTGCAAGCATCTCGGAGTTGGAACATTCGCTTTGATGAGATGATCAAAGCGTTTGGGTTTATGCAGACTTATGGAGACGCCTGCGTTTACAAGAAAGTGAGTGGGAGCTCTATAGCATTTCTCATATTATATGTAGATGACATACTTTTGATGGGAAATGATATAGAATTCTTGGACAGCATTAAGGCCTACTTGAATAAGTGTTTTTCAATGAAGGACCTTGGAGAAGCTGCTTACATATTAGGCATCAAGATCTATAGGGATAGATCGAGATGCCTCATAGGTCTTTCACAGAGCACATACCTTGATAAGATTTTGAAGAAGTTCAAAATGGATCCAAGAAAGGGTTCTTGCCTGTATTGCAAGGTGTGAGATTGAGCTCGGCTCAATGCCCGACCACGGCAAAAGATAAAGAAGAGATGAGCGTCATCCCCTATGCCTCAGCCATAGGATCTATTATGTATGCCATGCTTGTATCAGAACTGATGTAAACCTTGCCGTAAGTTTGGTAGGGAGGTACCAAAGTAATCCCGGCAAGGAACACTGGACAGCGGTCAAGAATATCCTGAAGTACCTGAAAAGGACAAAGGACATGTTTCTCATTTATGGAGGTGACGAAGAGCTCGTCGTAAAGGGTTACATCGACGCTAGCTTCGACACAGATCTGGATGACTCTAAGTCACAAACCGGATATGTGTATATGGTGAATGGTGGAGCAGTAAGCTGGTGCAGCTGCAAGCAGAGCGTCGTGGCGGGATCTACATGTGAAGCGGAGTACATGGCAGCCTCGGAGGCAGCGCATGAAGCTATTTGGGTGAAGGAGTTCATCACCGACCTAGGAGTCATACCCAATGCGTCGGGGCCGATCAACCTCTTCTGTGACAACACTGGAGCTATTGCCCTTGCCATGGAGCCCAGGTTTCACAAGAAGACCAGGCACATCAAGCGTCGTTTCAACTCCATCCGTGAAAATGTTCAAGATGGAGACATAGATATTTGCGAAGTACATACGGATCTGAATGTCGCAGATCCGTTGACTAAACCTCTCTCGCGAGCAAAACATGATCAACACCAGTACTCTATGGGTGTTCAATTCATCACAATGTAACTAGATTATTGACTCTAGTGCAAGTGGGAGACTGTTGGAAATATGCCCTAGAGGCAATAATAAAAGGATTATTATTATTATTTCCTTGTTCATGATAATTGTCTTTTATTCATGCTATAACTGTATTATCCGGAAATCGTAATACACGTGTGAATACATAGACCATAACATGTCCCTAGTGAGCCTCTAGTTGACTAGCTCGTTGGTCGACAGATAGTCATGGTTTCCTGACTATGGACATTAGATGTCATTGACAACGGGATCACATCATTAGGAGAATGATGTGATGGACGAGACCCAATCCTAAGCATAGCACAAGATCGTGTAGTTCGTTTTGCTAGAGCTTTTCCAATGTCAAGTATCTCTTCCTTAGACCATGAGATCTTGTAACTCCCGGATACCGTAAGAGTGCTTTGGGTGTACCAAACGTCACAACGTAACTGGGTGACTATAAAGGTGCACTACAGGTATCTCCGAAAGTGTCTGTTGGGTTGACACGGATCGAGACTGGGATTTGTCACTCCGTATGACGGAGAGGTATCTCTGGGCCCACTCGGTAATGCATCATCACAATGAGCTCAAAGTGACCAAGTGTTTGGTCACGGGATCATGCATTACGGTACGAGTAAAGTGACTTGCCGGTAACGAGACTGAACGAGGTATTGGGATACCGATGATTGAGTCTCGGGCATGTAACGTACTGAATGACAAAGGGAATTGTATACGGGGTTGTTCGAATCCTCGACATCGCGGTTCATCCGATGAGATCATCGAGGAGCATGTGGGAGCCAACATGGGTATCCAGATCCCGCTGTTGGTTATTCCCCAAGAGCCATCTCGGTCATGTCTACGTGTCTCCCGAACCCGTAGGGTCTACACACTTAAGGTTCAGTGACGCTAGGGTTGTATGAATATAAGTATGTAGTATACCGAATGTTGCTCGGAGTCCCGGATGAGATCCTGGACGTCACGAGGAGTTTCGGAATGGTCTGGAGGTAAAGAATTATATATAGGAAGTGGTATTTCGGCCATCGGAAAAGTTTCGGGGTCACCCGGTATTGTACCGGGACCACCGAAAGGGTCCCGGGGGTCCACCGGGTGGGGCCACCCATCCCGGAGGGCCCCATGGGCTGAAGTGGGAGGGGAGCCAGCCCATAGTGGGCTGGTGCGCCCCCCTAGGCCCACCCCTGCTCCTAGGGTTGAAACCCTAGGGTGGGGGGGGGCGCACCACATGCCTTGGGGGGCACTCCTCCCCCCTTGGCCGCCGCCCCCTTGCGAGATTGAATCTCCCAGGGCTGGCGCCCCCCCTTGGGGGCCTATATAAAGGGAGGGGGGAGAGGGGCAGCCACACCCTGAAGTCCTGGCGCCCCCTCCCCCTGCTACACCTCTTCCTCCTCCGTCACGTGCTTGGCGAAGCCCTGCCGGAGTGCTGCTGTTCCACCACCACCACGCCGTTGTGCTGCTGCTGGAGCCATCATCATCAACCTCTCCTCCCCCCTTGCTGGATCAAGAAGGAGGAGACGTCACACGCACCGTACGTGTGTTGAACGCGGAGGTGCCGTCCGTTCGGCGCTAGGATCTCCGGTGATCTGAATCACAGCGAGTACGACTCCATCATCACCGCTCCATCTAACGCTTCCGTACGCGATCTACAAGTGGTATGTAGATGCAAACTCACTCCCTTGACTCGTTGCTTAGATGAACTCATAGATGGATCTTGGTGAAACCGTAGGAAATTTTTTAATTTTCTGCAACGTTCCCCAACATATTGTGTGTTTCGTGCTATTATTTGAAGATTGCTATGTGTTGTTCTTGCTTATTATTTGTGTATTGCTATGGGTTGCTATGAGCCCGGGTTGCTACACCTCAATCTCACCACACACACCATCTTCAAAATATTGGCCAAACCATGGACATGCAACTAGGAGCCCCATGCAAACCCACGGGCCCGCAAACCCACTATGGACATGCAACTACGAAATGCAAACTAATTTACTTCATGCAACTCATTTAGTTCATGGAACCGTAGACATGCATAAAAACAATTAACATTTGGTTTTATTGCATCAAAAAATGACCCATCACAAAATTTAGTGCAAGAAAAAGGCCAAAGTAAAAACATGTAACATTTTATTTGCAGAAGTTAGAGGTGGGCTAGTGTCGCTGCGCGGGTGGGCTGGTCTCCTTGAGCCCGGTCTCCTTACGGCCCAACATCTATTGGGCAGCCCAGTTTTGTTTTTTACTAGAAACTGAATTTGGGTGTGTACTCTGTTAACTGAAGAACAAAAACAGGGGAAACAGAGCATGAACACTGAATAATTTGTGTTCCAAATTGCTGCTTCAATTCAGACACATTACTTGCACACAGATCACCTCCTCTACCCTGACAGGCCTAAATGCCCATTCTAATGACGGATGAACAACAAATAAAACAAAAACAGAGCAATGATACGACAATAGAACCCCCCTGCCATGATATTTGTTTGCTTCTGCAAATCGATCATCTGCATTAGATGTTTCTTGATCTTCTTGAGTTCCTCGGTCAGTTCGGACTCCGCATGCAGTTCAGCATTGCGCGCATACATCGCCATCGGCACGACTCTGCCTGCCCCTCCGCCCGAGCTCGCCGCATTCTCCACAGCAATCGGCGGCACCCCGCCCAAATTGAGCTCCCAGGTTGCGGCCACGCTCGAATCAACGTAGCCCTCAAACTGAATCCTATCAACATATTCATCAATCCACTCGAAATGGTAACATTTCTTCAAGATCCGAAAAGAACAACATGAACCCTAAATCACAAATTCGAGGAGAAAAAACAAAATATGGAAAAATCAGAGCAAAAGATAGCGAAAGAACGGGCTAAGAACTAAGATCTAACCTTGCCATCCCTTCCTACCATTGGTTTGCTCAAGCATTTCACAAATTCCCACCCAAGATTGCCATTGTCATCCCTTTTAGTGACCAACCGTTTAAGAGGGTCTGGGCGTGGGCATTCAGGGCACCTTGTTAGCAGCACTGGTCCATACTGTCGCCATTTTGATTGCGTGGCGGAGGAGGTAGACATTTGCGCTAGGTCGCCGGAGAAGAGAAAGATTGGGGAAAGGGGATGAATGGGTAGCGGCGGGCGGACGGGCACGGGCGCTCGTCTCTTCTAGCTGCGAAGAGGTGGGTCCCGCGAGTAGACAAGTGGTGGGTCCCGCGCTTAGGTGGATAAGTGGTGGGTCTAGCGCTTACATGGATAAGTGGTGGGTCCAGCCCCCAACAGCTTACGAGGGCATCAGTTCAGTTTAACAACCATGTCGTGCGTGGGCTATTTACCTGCTCAAATGTGTCGCACCACAGCCATACGCTGGAACAACGTCGCACACAAGCCAATTCACCTCAAATGTGTCGCACAGGAGCTATTGGCCCATTTGGCACACCCTGGTTACATTTTTAGTCCAAAATAAAAATGATGCTGAATATGGGACTTGAACCCATGTCAAGCAGGTAATGGGAAACACACACCAACCAGCTCAGCTGGACTATTTGTTGTGCAAAAGAATGCACATCATATTATTTGACCATATTCCCTCTTGCTTTCTTTTTCTTTTTTCTTTGAGGAGTTGATTAAATATCTCCCCGTAACTTTTTTGTGAATAGTATGATAACTCACACATTGCAGGCCCAATAACTTATGTATCCCTGTCCTGATAAGTTTGGCGACCAAAAGGAAGGGGGAGAGTTGACGAACTTTTGTGTGAATAGCATGATAACTCACACATCACATACCTGATAACTTATGCACCATATCTTGGTAACTTTGCCAAGGAGGGGTGGGGGGAGTTGATGAAATATCCCCTCGATAGCTTTTGTGTCAATAACATGGTAACTCACACATCGTAGACCTGGTAGCTTATGTACAAATATCGTGGTAGCTTTTTTGACCAAAAAAACTAGTGTAAACATACCTTCGATAACTTTTTGAATGAATAGCATGGTAACTCACACATCGCAAACCTAATAACTTATGCACCCCATACTGGTAACTTTGGCAACGAGGGGGGGGGGGGGGGGAGTTGATGATATATCCCCTCGGTACCTTTTGTGTCAATAGAATGGTAACTCACACATCGCAGACCTGATAACTTATGTATCCCGGTCCTGATAATTTTGGCGATGGTGTGGGGGGGGGGGGGGGAGAGGGTTGGTAACTCACACATCTCACGAAACCATTTGCTCCAAGTTTTTAAAAGAGAAGGTCAGCGCAAGGGAGGAAATAACTTTGGCACGGGGGATAACTTTTTTTCCCACAAAAAAAAACATTTTTCTCTGGGCCCAAAGTTACCGCAGTGTCTGTGAGCGAGTTATCAGGTTCGTGGTGTATATATTACCATGCTCTTTATAGACAGTTATTGGCGTGTGTTATAGCATGGTTTTTTAATGCATTACAGACCTGATAACTTATGCGCAAGCCCCCTGATAATTCTGACTCAAGGATTTTTTTTTATTAAAAATATACCCCAATAACATGATAATTTAGACGCCACACACTTGATAACTTACGTATGAACACCCCGGTAACTTTCGTTTCAGTTAAAATAAGTGTAGAAATATCCCCCGATAAATTCTAGATAACTAGTATAACATGAGGGGCATGGAGACATCATATATCCATCCGTGAAAATTGTGTGGTACATAAATCGAAGGAAAAAAACTGAAAAAGCATGTTTCATGTACTATAGGTAGGAAACAAATGTTTAAATCTAATCACTGGCTCAATCTAGACCGAGTGGTTGCAAGCTACCGTGGGCTACCAAGATGTAGCGGGTTCGAATCCCACTTTCACCAATTGTTTTTATTGCGCTAGAAAAAGAATACACGGTGGATCGATGTAGCGCCAGGAAAATCGGAGCGATCGTACATGGGTGGAATCGTGCGGATCTGTTGCTAACGACCAGACTGGTCGTTAGCACAGTCCTAATCTGAATGCAGGACCAAGTTCAATGACCATAAATAAAGGATATTAAAGCAAATATGTCCTCCTTTGAAGATACTAGGGGTAAAGCATGAGATGAGAGAATCACATGAAGAAGCTCACTGCCTAGCAAAAGCTGCTTTATCGCTAGATTTGGGGTGCCACCTGTGGGTTACATACCCACCTGAAACCGCTTGTATCCCAAACGTTGTTTTGAGTTAATTTAAACCTAGTGATACCCCTCAAAAAAGCACTGCAGCAACGCAATGTAGCAACTACTCCTGCTATAACCTTCTCCAATACGTTTGTAGAGTCCATGACAACGTTAAAAAAGGACATATGTTAAGTTTGAGAAGTAGTGTTCTAGCATGGTACTGTAGTGGTAATTTTTGGAGGGAAAATAGAACAATTTTTGGAAAGCCATAAACATTTTTTAATTTTTTTACCTATTTCTTAAACTCAAATATTTTTTCAGAGACACGACTAAATTTTGGAAAAAAAAAATTAGAATTTCCCAAACATTTTTAAAACATGAATGTTCATTGTATTTTCCAAATAGTTTAGAAATATATGAACAAAATTTGAATGGTAAACATTTTTAAGATTTATATGTAAAAAATTTATAATATTGTGAACACTTCTTAAAATACATTAACATTTTTCAAAATTTTCTACCTAAGAGAAGAAAAGGAAAACACAAAAGAAAAGGGAAAGGAAGAACAAGCGAAGAATAAAATAAAAGGAAAAACCAGAGAAAACCATAACCAAAACAAAATAGATAAAACGGATCTTAACTGCTTGGGCCGGACAATCAGCGGTTCGCTCGCTGGATCGTTTGTGCTGTGCGAAGCAACGGCATTGGGCTGCAGCGAGCGGCAAATAGGGATTTCGTTGTCGACCAAATGCACAAGGAAGCGAGCGAGCGAACAAAGATGGGCGGGACTAATTAGATGCAGTCTACAAGTTTCCTGTTTATTTTTTTGGATGTTTTGTCTACTGGCTTTTTCTTGTTTGGTTGTTCTTTTACCTTTTGTTTTTTTAAGATCAAGTTTCTGATGCAATTATGTTGTTTTCTTTGGTGTGCCGCGCTTCCCTCGCGCCCTTTCTGATGCCCTCTCCAGTCAATTCAAATCCACTGTCGAACGCACGAGCTCCTGATATGAAGCTGCCCCCCCCCCCCTCCTCACTGAGAATCCATCAGTTGATCCAGGAGCATCGCGGATTTCGCCACCAAATTACCATATCTCATGGGTGATCATGTTCCTAGTGCCAGTCCCGCTCCCGATTGTGGGTAGCGAACCTGGAGAGACAGGGGTCGGTCTCTATGAGAGGACAAATAGCCGAGTGCCTCGCTGGAGTGGACGTGGTTGTTGGTGTCTAAGTGGTGGAGTGGTGGCGTATCGGTTCTTTACGTACATCGAGGACCCAGGTGGGTGAAGCCTTCTCCATCTTAGATATGCATTTTTCACTTGTATATCTTGGAACAACAAGCATAGTTTGACCATATAACATATACTGTGCAATATATTATAATAATTTGATTAACCCTACTCTGATGGGTGACCGCCCATCACTGGTGATGGGCTAGCTAAGAGCATCTTCATCCGGACTCCTTAAATCGACCGGACAGTTTCAGAAACACTGACAGGATAGGAGAGGGAAGAAAAGGTTGACCTAACCGGACCCCACAAAGCCTGCTTAAATGGCCGGGTTGTCCGACACTTAGACGCTCTAACCCGTCAGGGAGACTGAAGACCCGATCACTGATTTGTCATGAAACAAGAAACTAGGAGGGAGTTAATGTACCGTGCCTAAGTGTTTGAGTTTATTTGGTTTTCGTAAGGTGACATACACACCTAGACGGAGGGAGTACCAGTGATTCACTGATTCTAGCCTTCTAGCACCCTACATTGTAATCATATTAATTGCGTCATGATGCAGACGCCGCCGTGGAAAATGTCTAGGCAGGCTAGCTGGCCTGGATTTAGACACACCACCAAACCAGCCTATAGCAGCCTATGCATGGACGCCTCGGTTTAAGTGTAGTTGTTAACTCCTAATCGCCAGACTGTATGCAACCAAACATCAGGTGAAACTTGGTTTCACAATGCAGAGACCATATATACAGGCAATCAAATAACATGCAAATATCATATTTTTCTATATTTTTCCTCAACCTGCCTCCAGGGACGGAGCCAGATAAATGAGATAGGGGGGGGGGGGGGGGGGGGGCGAGAACTGGAAGGATGAAAATCATAGAATACATAAGCACATACTGTAGTAAATATCATGAGATCTAAATAGTAAATATATGTATCAGGGGCCATAGCACGCTAAATGGCGCTAAATTGCACACTATATGTTTAGCGGGGTGCCCCTGCTGCTGTAACATCGAGATATTGCGCCACTTAATTTTGATAAAAATACACATATCTACTAATTTGAAGTCAGCTTTGTGAGCACGAAATCAACAATTTCTTCAGAGCTAAACCTGGCCGTTAATTCCTTCTCAATGATTGTAGTTTTTACAATTATATATTGCAGTTCGATATGGTTCTGAAATCACATGCTAACCTAATTAGGGCTTGAATGTATTGCTCAAAATACCTTGTATACTCGTTCTGTTGCCGCTCGTCCGTGCGGTCGGCCTACCGGCTACCGGCAAAGTGCCCATGGATCGACGCTCGCCCACGGCCGTCCCTTCACCGCTTTTCTTGATGGCGATGTGACGGAGTCGCGCAAAGATCTGATAGCAGGCAGCGGCGCTACGGCAGGCGGCAGATGTGAATTTCGATCGGAGCATGCGGTTGGGAAATGAAGGGATAGCGACCCGTTTGTGCGTGGACGCGTAGGTGGGCTGCTAGCCTGCTAATTAACCTGTTTGTCCTCCTCTACTTGGGGATGGGCTGCGTGCTGGTAGCCTCCTAATTGTATACGACCTGTGGCTGCTTGTTTTGGGCCTCTATATAGGCTGCTAAACTGCGTCGTGTACATGGGTTCACTTAATTTCTCAAAAAAAAACATGGGTTGACTTGAGGCTTCACGAAGGACACAGAGAGGGGGGGGGGGGGGGGGGGGGGCGAAGGAAGTGGCAGACGGTTGGCTAGCAAAAAAATTAGCGAACAACTACTCCCTATTAACAGGGAGATGCGATCGTTAGGGGGGGTCTCGCCCCCCCCCCTCCCCCCTCGCCCCCCCTTGAATCCGTCCCAGCCTGCCTCAACTCAGCCTTGTCCTTTTTTTATGCAATCTCTGAAAATTGATGCAGGTAACCAAACACGTCCTAGGTTATGGAGCATAACAGATGATCCGATAGCCAAAAAGACTTCACCCATAAGTCTTCATTTTTTTTGGGTTTGAGATAACTTTTCCCCTAGGGTTTTCTCCTAGGGTCTACCTATCCTCTGGCAGCGCCGCCAGAGTCCACGAGAGCCAAACACCGCATGACCTGCAGCTCTACGGCGGGATCGTTTCGCTCGTCCGAGGGGGTTCGCTACGCATGGCGGATCTGGTACGGTTGGAAGGAGGAAGGAGGCAGTCGGGAGGAAAGGCGGCAGCACGGTTGGAGGAAGAGAAGATAGTTGATGGAGCGGGAGGTTTGGGAAGCACGAGTCAGAACTTTAAGGGGGGACAGGAGGATATGTCGGCGGACCACGCCATGGGGGACAGGAGGATATGTCGGCGGACCATGCCATGCCAGATGAGGAGGAGGATGAAGAGGAAGCATGGGATCATTATGGTCCAGATCCGGCTCTGGAGGATGCGTTTGAAGGGCTAAACTTACATGGTGAAGAAGAGGAGGATTTGGACCTATCTAGAGAGGTGGAGGAGTTGATCAGGGATGTGAGGTGGTTAGCGCTGTTTAGGGTTCATACCATGCGGCCGTTCAGCCACTCGGCGCTATTGAACTCGATGAGGAACGCGTGGGCTTGCGCCCAAGGGATCACGTTTAACATCAAAGGTCCGAACTTGTTCCTTGCACAGTGCCATTGCTTGGGAGATTGGAAACGCGTGATGGAGGGGGGCCGTGGCAATTTCGTAGGGATCCGGTAGTTTTGGTGGAGTATGATGGATTCACAAGCGTAGCTGAGTATTCTCTGGACATGTACCCGCTCTGGGCAAGGATTAAAGGCCTTCCGGATGGGCTGACAAGGAAGAAGGAGCTTGCAGAAAAGGTTGCTAAGAAGGTTGGAGAACCACCATTTATGGTTATGGTGAATGAAGGAAAGATAAACCCATCGAGCCATCTACGGTTGAAAGTGTTTGTCAATGTGAATAAGCCTCTTGTGAGATTTGTGCCGGTCACTTTAAAGGAAAGGAAGAAATACCTGGTTAGCTATGAGAAACTCCACGACTTCTGTTTCTTATGTGGCTGCATGAGTCATGTAGTTGAGGAGTGTGGTGATGGCATCCACCTGCCTAACTCGTGCGAATGGGGGGGACTGGCTTCACTGGAATAATGAACCGGGAGGAGGAGGAGGAGGTGCAGGCAGAGGAGGTAGATCTAGTGTGAGGGGCGGGAGCTTTGCTGCAGGGAGTGCTGGGCGTGGGGGGAGAAGAGGCGGCGCTGGGGGACGAGGGGATGGAGGTAGCGTGAGGTTTAATAGTGGTGGGAGAGGGCGGGAAGAAGGTCTTGCCAATGAAAATCGTGCCCATTCGGAAGACAATAATTTGCATGTTGATGATGAAGGAGGGAGGGTTCGTAAGAGGCTAATTGCTGATGATGGTATGGTGGACGGGAGTGGGCAGGCAGTACAAAACCCTGGCGGCATAGTGTCGAATGTTGTTTTGATGATTGAAAATGGCGGTGGGGCAGGAAGTCAAGTAGATGGGGGTGCTCATACCCCGAGAAAAGTCCCAATAGTTAAGAGGAGGAAGCAGGGGGTGAAGGAAGTGAAGTGTTAAGTGCAGGGCCGGCCCATAGATATATGGGGCCCAGGGGCAA
This sequence comes from Triticum aestivum, assembly GCF_018294505.1. Taxonomy (NCBI): domain Eukaryota; kingdom Viridiplantae; phylum Streptophyta; class Magnoliopsida; order Poales; family Poaceae; genus Triticum; species Triticum aestivum. Next base: position 15,173,122 of record NC_057807.1, read on the forward strand.
GACAGCAATAAGGGCCCCCTGTTTACTAAAAGCTCAAAATATTTTATATTTCAAAAGCAAAGTAATATCCAGTACATAGCTTCTCAATTTGGACTCTAAAACTGACAGTACAATTTATTTATCAATCAAGTGAACCAATGAAATGATGTAGTTTGGCAAAAGCTCGCTTTCCACAATAGCTTGTACTCCTAAATTTTAATGGAGACTTCATTTCTCAGCTGGTTGTTCTTCAACACTTGCTATGGCCAATTGATTCTAGGGGATCTCTAGAAGAACTACCAGGTCTGGAAAATTTGTCAAGTGATCCTTTTAGGGATTTTACCTCTTCATCTATTTGCTCTTTTCTCTTCCTTTTGTTACTACCAGATAAATACTTTCTAGAGGACATGTCAATAAACAAGAACAAGCAGCATAAAATGATTAAAACAGGGAACAAAAGCACCTGAATATGGATGTAGGTGGCCAAATCAGCAGATCCGCAGGTTGAAGTCAGCACGAACGAGAACACAACACCATGAACTGAATAATTTGCCCCCCTTCTCCAGTTCAGGAGCTCCCCTAATCTCCTGACTGCCGAGCACTCACACTTAGATCCACTGAAGTCTGAAGAGTATAAAATAAGAAGAAGAGATGTGGAGTCGTTAGAGGGCACGTCTACTTAATTGAAAGGAGGAACAGGATTATGGGGAGGAGGAAAAGAAGAACACGTACTGTCTCCAAGTCTCCAATATCTAGCTGATGGGGAACGAGCAGAACATAAAAGAAGGAAGGAGAGCCGATTTGTGCCTTTAGTCCCCATTAATGGTCGGCTGCGATCTAGGAATTGGAGACGCTCGGAACGGCGGCGATCTAGGAATCGGAGACGCTCGGGAACGGGGGCGATGTTTTCAGAGTATGGGATTTTGGGTAGAGGAGTCGAGAAGCACGGGAAAGAGCGACGCTGAACGGGCCCTCTGTACTCTCGCTGTTTTTCTGGGCTTCCTAGTCCAATAGAGGAAATAATACCTGGGCTGGGGCCCCTGCCTGCCGGGGGCCCAGGGCGGGCGCCCCGTTTGCCCGGCCTATGGGCCGGCCCTGGTTAAGTGACAAGATGAATGTGGCGGCCTCCGTGTGTGAGGACCGCCGAGTCCAATGAATTTCTTAAGCTGGAACTGCAGGGGAGGGGGGAATACCCGGACAGTTCGTGAGTTGGCGACGTTATCCCAGTCGCATTCCCCCAACTTTATCTTTTTGTGTGAAACTAGACAAAAGGCTAGTAAGATGAGGAGGATCCGGGCAAGATTGGACCTCAAGGGCTTTGAGGGGGTGGATAGCAATGGTATGAGTGGGGGTCTGGCCCTCTACTAGCATGAGTCTTGTGTTGTGGGGGTGGTTGAAAAAGATGAAAGGTATATTGATGCGGTTATGAGGTTGCATGAGGGTGGAAGCCAATGGAGAGTTACTTGTGTGTACGGTGAACCTCGCACGGAAAATCGACATCTCATGTGGGCAAAGCTTCAGGGTTTGAAGAATACTTGTGATCTTCCGTGGCTTGTAATAGGTGATTTTAATGAAGCACTTTGGAGTTTTGAACATCTCTCGGTTACCCCAAGACCAGAACCACAAATGTTGGCGTTTAGAGATACTCTGGAGGTGTGCGAGTTGGTGGATTTGGGCTTCTTTGGGGTGCCGTTTACATATGATAACAAGCGCAGCGGTAACGGAAACGTGAAGGTCAGGTTGGATCGGGCTGTAGCATGTAATGCATGGAGAAACATGTTTCCCTTTGCCCTGGTTAAACATGTCCCATCACCATGTTCTGATCATGTGGTTGTAGTGCTTAAAGGAGAGGAGGAGAAAACACCATGGGGTGGGGGCGCTCATCGGTACGAACTATTTTGGGAGAGGGATCCGGTGTTGCCAGAGGTGGTAAAAAGCGTGTGGGACTCAGTTGGTTCAGTTAGTAGCATGGCTGACTTACAGCAAGCTCTCTCTAAAACAATGTCAGCATTACGTTCGTGGAGCAAGAAATTTGGTAATGTTACGAGGGAGCTAGCAAAGTCTCGCACGCAATTGGAGGAGCTTATGAATATGAAAGCTGACAGGCAGGATAATAGAGTTGTAACTGACAAAATGAATGAATTGTTATACCAGGAGGAGATGATGTGGTTGCAAAGGTCTCGAATTACTTGACTCAAGGAGGGGGATAGAAATACAAGGTACTTTCAGAGCAAGGCAGTGTGGAGGGCCAGGAAGAATAAGATTAAGGAGTTGTCTGACAGCATTGGTGTGATCCACTCGGATATGGCATCAATGGGGCGCATTGCGAATGAGTATTTTCACAACATCTACAAATCTGATCCGAATATTGTATCATCGACTGTTGTGGATCTGTTCGCTCGAGTGGTGACAACAGAGGATAATGTCAAGCTTTGTGCGCCGTTCAGTGACAAGGAGATATCAGATGCCCTGTTTATTGGTCCTTTGAAGTCTCCGGGTCCGGATGGCTTCCCTGCCCAGTTTTTTCAGCGCAATTGGAGTGTGTTGAAGGAGAGTATCCTAGCTGCAGTAAAGGATTTTTTTTCCACGGGTGTAATACTAGAGGGGGTGAATGATACGTCAATTGTGCTCATCCCAAAAATTTCTAACCCTATTAAGATTTCTGATTTCAGGCCCATAAGTCTTTGCAATGTAACATACAAGGTGATTTCAAAGTGTTTAGTCAACCGGCTACGCCCGTTGTTGGATGATCTTATTTCACCTGAACAGAGTGCTTTCATTCCGGGGAGGATGATCACGGATAATGCACTAGTGGCTTTTGAATGTATCCATTATATCAAACAGGAAAAGGACCCTTCGAAGAGTTTTTGTGCTTACAAGGTAGACCTCTCCAAAGCATATGATAGAGTGGATTGGGGCTTCTTGAAGCAAATGATGCAAAAGATGGGCTTCTCAGACCGGTGGGTGGACTGGATTATGGCGTGTGTCACATCGGTTAGATACTCTGTTAAATTAAATGGGACCCTCTTGGATTCGTTTGCACCGACGCGTGGGCTTCGGCAAGGTGACCCTTTATCACCGTTCTTGTTCTTGTTTGTGGCGGATGGCCTTTCCGCGGTCTTAAACCAGCAAGTATCAGCTGGTGTCATCACACCGGTTAGGATATGCAGAAGAGCGCCGGGTATCTCACATCTCTTGTTTGCGGATGACACTCTTTTGTTCTTTGAAGCATCTCAAGAACAATCCCTACATGTGAGGAAGGCACTGGATATGTATAGTGCAGCTACTGGTCAACTCTTGAATTATAACAAATGCTCCCTGTTTTTTGGTGATTCATGCCCGGAACCAGTCCAGAATCTGGTCAGTAATACCCTCCAGGTGACCAGCACACTTTTTGAGGAAAGGTACTTGGGTCTTCCTACGCCAGAGGGTCGCATGTCCAAGGGTAAATTTCAGAACTTGCAAATGAGTTTAACAAAACGTCTAATACAATGGGGGGATGGACATCTAGCACAGCCGGGTAGAGAGGTACTTATCAAATCGGTAGCCCAAGCATTGCCAACATATGTGATGGGGGTTTTCAAATTACCGCTCTCCTTGTGTGATGAGCTTACAAGGATGATCAGGAATTTTTATTGGGGCTGAGAGAAAGGCAAGAGGAAAGTGCATTGGAGAGGGTGGGACTATCTCCTCCAGCCTAAATCAAGAGGAGGAGTTGGATTCCGAGATCTCCGTATTTTCAACCAAGCACCGCTCTCACGTCAAGCTTGGAGATTGATCACCAGGCCGGTCAGTCTATGCGCAAGAGTTCTTAAAGCACGTTACTATCCAAACGGGAAGTTGGAAGACACTGTCTTTTCGGGAACGCCTCATCCTCATGGCAGGCTATAAGCCATGGACTGGACTTGCTGAAAAAAGGTTTGCTATGGAGGGTCGGGAATGGTAACAGTATTAGAATTTGGAGAGATAATTGGATCCCCCGGCCTTTCTCTTTTAAGCCGATCTCTCCACAAGGTCGATGTCGTGTCCGTTTTGTGGCTGATCTTTCGTATGATAATGGTTCCTGGAAGTATGATCAATTGGTGAAGTATTTCGTTGCAGCTGATGTCACAGAAATTCTGAAGATTCGAGCGTCACCAAGAAAGGAGGAGGACGTGATAGCATGGGGGCCAGGGCGTCACGGTCAGTTCTCTGTAAAATCGGCCTATGATATGGCCTTCCAGGAGGAACACAGAAATAATGTTGTTTCTTCGAGTAGCAACCCAGACGGTGATAGATCTCTATGGAAATTGGTATGGTCTGCTGGGGTTCCTCCCAAAGTTCAGAATTTTGCATGGCGATTATGTACAACAGTCTCCCAACGTGGAAAAACAAACAAAGAAGAGGACTAGAAGTTTCAAGTCTGTGTCCAATCTGTGCTATGGAAACCGAGGATAATTTCCACCCGGTTCTTCGGTGCCCGCTGGCTCGTCAATTATATGAGGCCATGTCAGAGGTGTGGAAGTTGCCAGCACTTGGAACGATTCTGCACACAGGCAAGGAATGGTTATTCCAGCTCCTGGAGGAGCTGGACCAAACCACGTGCAGCATGCTACTATTTACGTTCTGGAGGTGTTGGTATGTGCGTAATGAGGTGGTGCATCATAAACCTCCCCCGCCTGTGAGTGCATCATGCAGGTTTCTTCAGAGCTATTTGGAGTCGCTCATTGCCACCAAAATAAATGGTGATATGGACCCCCGGAAGGGCAAGGCGAGTTGTGTAATCTTTGCTAAACCCCCTCGAACTTGTACCACAGAGCCAGAGTTGAAGTGGGTTCCGCCCCAGCAAGGATGGGCAAAACTGAATACCGATGGTTCTTATGACGGCGGGGGTTCTGCAGGTTCAGGTATGATCCTGCGAGACGAGGTGGGTGGTATTATCTTCACTGCATGTAGGCAGCTGTTTTCTTGCCGGGACGCGCTGGAGTCGGAGCTTAATGCATGCATGGAAGGACTGTCATTGTCATTACAAAGAAGTGAAGCACCCATTGTTGTGGAGATGGACTCGGGCGTGGCTGTTTCCATGATCCAGGAGGAGGGAGTTGACAGATCAGTGTATGCTTCCATAGTCAATGAAATCAAGCATCTTAGAACTTTGAGAGAGACGCGTATTACTCTTGTTTCCCGTAGCCAAAATAAAGCTAGTGATTGTTTAGCCAATTTTGAAGGGGAGCCTTGGCGCAGTGGTAAAGCCGCTGCCTTGTGACCATGAGGTCACGGGTTCAAGTTCTGGAAACAGCCTCTTGCAGAAATGTAGGGAAAGGCTGCGTACAATAGACCCAAAGTTGTCGGACCCTTCCCCAGACCCTGCGCAAGCGGGAGCTACATGCACTGGGGCTGCCCTTTTTTTTTATTGTTTAGCCAATTTTGCTAGAGTTAGCCAAAGAACTGTGACGTGGCTACGATCAGGCCCTCCGAGTGTCCTGGGTTTGGTGCAAGATGATTATAAGGACCTTTTGAATGAGTAATATATGGTTTCTTCCCGCAAAAAAAAAAAGTCTTCATTTTGATCGTCCCTTCATTAGACCTCTACTAGTAAGAAGTGATATATCTGTTCAAACATTGGACTCACATGTGGTGCATTGTACACTGCTGCAAGTAAGCATACATGAGGTGGCACAATTTGGATTCTAGAACCATCATATTGCATGCTGCCAAACGCGGCCGAAGAAAACGTCGAGCCAGCTTGCTTTGGACTATAGTAGCAACAGGCAGCATTGCGGCTATAAATACATCCACCGCGGGCGAGAGCAGCAAGCCACAATTCACCACCGCTGCACGCACACTACCATCACAAACTCGTCCAAGAATACCAAGAGCGGCATCATCCATGGCGTCCACTCGCGTCCTCCACCTCATCATCGCCCTCGTCCTTGCCGTCACCGTCGCCACAGATGCGGCCACCATCACGGTGGTGAACCGGTGCTCCTACACGGTGTGGCCGGGCGCGCTCCCAGGCGGCGGCGCGCGTCTCGACCCGGGCAAGTCGTGGCAGCTCAACATGCCCGCCGGCACAGCGGGCGCCAGGGTGTGGCCGCGCACCGGATGCACCTTCGACGGCAGCGGCCGGGGCCGGTGCATCACGGGCGACTGCGGCGGCGCGCTGGCTTGCAGCGTGTCCGGCCAGCAGCCCACCACGCTGGCCGAGTACACGCTGGGGCGGGGCGGGAGCCGGGACTTCTTCGACCTGTCCGTCATCGACGGCTTCAATACGCCCATGAGCTTCCAGCCCGTCGGCGGCGCGCCGTGCCGTGCGGCGACCTGCGCCGTGGACATCACCAGGGAATGCCTGCCAGAGCTGAAGGTGCCCGGAGGGTGCGCGAGCGCGTGCGGCAAGTTCGGCGGCGACACGTACTGCTGCCGTGGCCAGTTCGAGCACAACTGCCCGCCGACGAACTACTCGAGGTTCTTCAAGGGCAAGTGCCCCGACGCCTACAGCTACGCCAAGGACGACCAGACCAGCACCTTCACCTGCCCCGCCGGAACCAACTACCAGATCGTTCTCTGCCCCGCACGAAATGATTTACACATGGATCAGTAAGTAGATGACGTTTTTTCCTTGTAGTCTTCCTGACTTATTATGATCATCGATCATTTCTGTGTGTGCGTGCGTGCGTGTGTGGCTGGTGCGTGCCATTCAGCGAATAAATGTATAAATGAAATGGAAGTGTAATTTCTTTGCAGTATGGCAATAAATGAAATGGAAGCGAAAAAATAAAGAAATTAGCATTGATGAGATCAAACCAAAAGGCCATTTATATGTTTCAAAATAAATTAGTGAACGTTAATGACTTACTTTGCAGTATGGCACTAGAAAGGTGTCCGCATGTGGATGATTGACAATAAAGAACGGGGATATGTGAAAGAGAACATGTAGTTTGAGATGACCTCCTGAACTTCTGTGGTTTCCAGGTTGTGGCAGTACATGTAAAAAGGATTAGATAAGGACACTTTACCATGCGGGAGTAGGGGATCTGTAGCTGGATGAAGTACCCAGATCCTCATTAACTCTGGAGAGACTGCACTGGTGGAGAAAATATTTGCATAGATGACCTCATGAAAGGCCAAATCAATTCTGTCGGCCAGAGACTCTGGGACAAAACTATAACCTTCTATCACCTTGGCCGTGTATCCATGTTGACAATTTTTGATTTATCTACCACATGGGCGTGTAGAATTTGAAGATCAATCGAGAGGGTCTCCAACATAGAATCTGATAGAAGTAGTCCCCAGGCTTATACATGTTCATTTTCCGCCCTTCGGGGATGACAACATGCATAGGTGGTTTGTCTGCAGATTGTCTGCAACTGTCACGTGCATTCTTCTCCCCTGAGTGTGGATTAGCTGGCACTACGTCTCCGGTGCCGGCATATCCTTGGGAAATCTCCTCTATATCATTCATTGGCCACTTAAGCAGGTGGCTCAGGGTCACTTTCGATAACATATTGACACCGTCGGCAGCAGCGAGTTGTCATGCCTTTCGTGTTACCCTCGAACCTACATGATTTTGAGTGGGACACCTAACGAAGACGACGAAGGCGAGTGCGTCGCCCCGGCCGCATGCCCTCTTCATCGCCTCGCCTTGCTGGCCGTCGTCCGCGGCTAGATTGCCTGGTTTTTGGTTTTCTGGTCGAGCCTCCGGGATCTACAACTGGTCGCTGACATGACATAGAGATGACAGACTTTGCTTGGACCGCATGGCCCCGGCCTTGTCCAGCCCGTCCCATGAATGACCATGCAGACACTAGAATACGAGGCCATACTATGGTAAGTATTCAACTCCATCGAACTCTATTATTGACATCACGCCATGTCCATTCTTTTCAAAATAAAAACAAAAGCTAGCTAATTAACTAAATTCCTGCCGCCGCCGGCGGCATGCAAGCAGCCTAGGCTCTGACTTTTGGCAGCGTTGGGATGACAGTGCGCTGGGAGGAGTTGGGATGGAGGACTTTCAAAGGGTGCCAGGCTGCCAGCCTGCACGCAGCGTCTGGATGGCCAAGAACATGGGGCGGCGGCTGGATGATTATTTTGCAAGCGATGGATGGCCGGCATTGGGGACCATTAGATTAACCATTAGATTAAGCCAAAATCTGACGGTCTCATGCTGACCATTCGATTAACTAAATACTACCCATTACGTTGAGTAGTATGATATACCGTAAAATTTTCCACATTCAAATCCTCCCGGGCATGGTGTCTGGATGGATTTGGGGGCGCACCGGCTGCAACATCGATGCCAGCGGCCGCGGGTCGTGCACCACGGGCAATTGCGGTGGCGTGCTGTCCTGTGCCACCGGTGGGAAGCCACTCGCGAAGCTGAGTACACGCTGGGTAAGGGCGGCAGCCCTGACTTTGGTGACATCTCCCTCATCGACGGATTCAACGTGCCCATGAGCTTTGGGCCTGTCGGCAGCAGCTGTCACGTGATAAGCTGTCGGAGCTGAAGGTGGACAGAGGCTATGTGAGTGCGTGCATCAAGTTCGGCACCCCCCAGTACTGCTGCACGCCGCCGCTTACGCCGTCGACCTGTGGGCCGACGGACTACTCGCGCTTCTTCAAGGGGCACTTTCCGGACGCCTACAGCTACGCCTACGAGAAGAGCAGCACCTTCACCTGCCACGTCCGATCAGACTACCAAGTCACCTTCTGCCCATAGAGGCAATTGGATTCAATTTAATTCGACTGTTGAGTATGTAATGTAATAGCGTTTCCAATGTAATAATGGAAATAATGATGACTGATGATTCCACAAAAAAATTCTATTGAAAAACTTTATTGAGAAAATTTGTTTGACAACATTTTATTTCTTTTATGAGGATAGAATAGTCAAGTTCTTTGTTTCGAGGACGAACATACTTCTTTCTTTAATCCATGTTAAATCAGCAACAATTAATATAAATCGGAGGGAGTATATGAAACAAGGCATTGGCTATAGGCCTAGGGCCTACCCAAGTTTAGTTGCCTTTTCTGAAGATAGTAGCTAACCATGAATCTCGTATTTCCTATATAACGCTCGTTGCCTCGGTTTGTCTACGAGACATCTTATGTGACGCTCGCCGTGTCTAACAGGTGTCTAACAGTAGCGAGCTGGGCCACCGGCCCATAAATAAAGTACTGCTGCAGTGCCTAAACACTGATTAATAATCTGAATGCAGGACCAAGTTCAATGACCATAAATAAAGGATATTAAAGCAAATATGTCGTCCTTTGAAGATGCTAGGGGTAAAGCATGAGATGAGAGAATCACATGAAGGAGCTCTCTGCCTAGCAAAAGCTGCTTTATGGCTAGATTTGGGGTGCCACCTGTGGGTTACATACCCACCTGAAATCGCTTGTATCCCAAACGTTGTTTTGAGTTAATAAAAACCTGGTGATACCCCTCAAAAAAGCACTGCAGCAATGCAATGTAGCAACTACTCCCGCTATAACCTTCTCCAATACGTTTGTAGAGTCCATGACAACGTTAAAAAACGACATATGTTAAGTTTGAGAAGAAGTAATGTTCTAGCATGGTACTGTAGTGGTCATTTTTGGGGAAAAATACAACAACTTTTGGAAAGCCATAAACATTTTGTAATTTTTTTACCTATTTCTTAAACTCAAACATTTTTTCAGAGACATGAATACATTTTGGAATCTTAATTTTTTTAGAATTTCCCAAACATTTTTAAAACGTGAATGTTCATTGTATTTTCCAAATAGTTTAGAAATATATGAACAAAATTTGAATGGTAAACATTTTTAAAATTTATATGTAAACATTTATAATATTGTGAACACTTCTTAAAATACATTAACATTTTTCAAAATTTTCTACCTAAGAGAAGAAAAGGAAAATGCAAAAGAAAAGGGGAAGGAAGAACAAGCAAACAGAAATATAAAAGGAAAAACCAGAGAAAACCGTAACGAAAACAAAATAGAAATAACGGATCCTAACTACTTGGGCCGGGCCATCAGTGGTTCGCTCGCTGGCTCGCTTGTGCTGTGCGAAGCAACAGCATTGGGCCGCGGCGAGCGGCAAATAGGGATTTCGTTGTCGACCAAATGCACAAGGAAGCGAGCGAGCGAACAAAGATGGGCGGGCCTAATTAGATACAGTCTAGAAGTTTCGTGTTTATTTTTTCGGATGTTTTGTCTACTGGCTTTTTGTTGTTCAGTTGTCCTTTTACGTTTCGTTTTTTATTAAAAAAATTAAGTTTCTGATGCAATTATGTTGTTTTCTCTTGTGTGCCCTGCTTCCCTCGCGCCCTTTCTGATGCCCTCTCCAGTCAATCCAAATCCACCGTCGAACCCACGAGCTCCCACTACTAGGGAAAACCCTAGCAGTAGCGCTGGTTTTGTGCTCACTAGTAGCGCGGGTAGGCGCGCTACTAATAAGGCGCTACAGCTATTGCTTAGCAGTAACGCGTGCCCGCACGCGCTACTGCTAGGACAAATAGCTGCAGCGTTTGTTCACTTCCACGCTACTGCTGATGTAACTAGTGGCAGCGTGTTTTCTCTCCATCGCTACTAGTATTCTTTTTTTTAGTGTATTTATGCGCCATCGTACAAATATTGGTACAATACCAGTTATAAGGTTTACATCATTATGTCCATAACAGTGTGTCAAATGAAGGTGGATTAGGTTCAAGTGGAGGCAATATGTGGTGCATGTCAAAAGTATACTATTAATCCAAACTTGATCTAGTTTGGACTAGTAGTATTTTCGATGTGCACCACATGTTGCCTCCACTTGAATCTAATCTGCCAGCACAAGCAATTTAATCATCATCATAGTCATTACTACCAACAGTATTTATTTAATCACCACTAAGACTAGCTAATAATAATCATCATAGTCATTATCATCAACACTAGCTATTTTATCATCATAATAATAGTGTAGCACATCATCATCTTCAAACTCATTTCTAGCTAGCTAATTACTCCTGCTTCTCTTAGGTAAAATAACATAAAACATGTATAGCTCTCCTCCTTGATCAAGTTGGAGCATGCAGATGAACATGTCTCCTAATCGTGGGTAGCGCATCTGTTTGCTGCCCCCTAGTACTTCTCTGCGTTCCCTCATCACATATTTGGTCCAGTCTTGCACTATTAAGAATCCGTCACTAATCTTGAATGCACTAAAGTAATCTGTAGGATATCTTGGCCGTAAACTAATAATACTCATGGTACCTTTAGTCTCGACCTCATAAGGCACAACATTCATCGGGAGTCTCTATTGAAGAACATCGTATGGTAACATACTTAGCAATGAAGTTTAGCTTCAAAAATAATGTATGGAAAAGATGCACTGAGGATAAATAGTAAAAGTCTTACCATCCTTCCTAAATAGATGTGACCGTAGTTTATTACGAACGCTATTGGTCGCACGTTTTTAGTACTAACATTTCTAAATGCAGGAAGAAAATTTGTCTTGACAGTATCAAGATCTGCAAGCCATGAAACATAATGACTGAGCTCCTCGCAGTTGAGTTCAGCCCCGGCACAGTATACGGTCCTGTCTACCAAGCGCTGGACATGTTTGCTTGCACCGAAATAAGCTGATAATACAAATTATTTGTCAACTATTTTTGAATAAACAATATCAAAGACATAAATATGGTTGAGAAACTTACATAATGGTATAACTGGAGGCGTCTGCACATCGACCCAGATGTCGGTATTACCTTCAATATCATCTTCCGGACGAATATCAAAGGTGATAACCATATCAGGCTCAAATGCATAAGTTTTGCATAGTGCTCGCCATGTTTTGCATCCAAAATAGGTGTAGTCGTCTGAATTATATAATTTAATGTTGAAAATATAACCATGCTCGGTCTTCAAGTAAACTTTCTTTACCTCCATAGTACAACTGAAACCTATCTTATCCAATACAAAAACTCTTGCATGGCAGGGGATACGCTAGTAGAATAGTAAAAATAAATAAATTATAAGTTCAAGCAAATGAAGCATATGTCATGCTTAATTACGAAAAAAATTTGTCATTGTGACTTACCGTATCCACTTCGAATTTCTCGTCCAGCTTGATGCTGAAGCGCCTATCATCATCTAGAAAGATTCCTTCGCACAAGCCGCGCTCGTCTTCACAGTATTTGCAAGTACCGAAATCCTTTTCGTCGTTAGACATTTCCTATGTTCATAGTTGAAACATTAATTGAAAATCGATCGAAGACAACTACCAGGATACTGAACACACAAATCCGGGGCACTCGATATTTCCTACATATTCTGGCACAAGTCATGCCAAAATTCACGGAAAAATCCGGCATGACCTTTGCTAAAATAGGACATACCGAGCGCCTGAAATTTGCCGGAACGGAAATGAATCAACACTCCGGCAAAACAATGCCACTCGGAGGTGTAACTTGCAAACATGACCAGCCACTTGGGCAAGCACATATCCTATTTGAGCAACACAAGATATACATTTCAAAATACCTTATAGGACTCAAATTAGCATGCATTCAATAAGCAAAAGAAATCATCTCATGCGTCCGTACTTCGTCAAATATTATCACTAATACATCCCGAATAGTGTCATACATATAACATCACTAATACAACTAAAACCCTAGCACACGACGGGTATCGGCGCGGGCAGTGGACACCCACAGAGAAGGAACCATCACGCGATCATAGCTCCAGTGAGATCCCTGGAGAACCTGCCAGGTATTGGAGAACCTGTGCTCCAACGCAAACAAGTAGCGACGGACGTGTGCGTCCTCCTCACTAACACGGTGACGCACCACCTCCGCGGGGTCCGCAAGCCTCTGGACCGTCACTGGCCCACGAGACCGCAACCAAAGAAGGTTCGGGTCAACGACAGGCTGGCTCCTCACTAACCTGCGCCCCCCGGTAGGTAGCGCCTCCCAGTACCACCCCGGCGGAGCCCAGTCCCAGACATGGCTCGTTTGGTCAAGCAGGTGTCATCCTCCGCCGACTCGACGACGAGGATGCGAAATAGGCATCGTCCACGTCGATGCGGGAAAAATTGCTTTAATTAAAAAAAATAGCAACAAGTTCTTACTAACAAGTTCTATTAATTCAATTATTTCTTACTAAGAATACATGGGCCAGGGCGGCGCATCGGGGCAGGGGCACGGGCCGGGGCGGCACGTGGGGGCAGGGCAAGGGTGCGGGGTGACAACAACGAGGAGCGGGCATCGACGACGAGGGCGACCGCAGGCCGGCGAGGGCGTCGGGGCAGTGCTCGGGGAGGCGACGGCGTCGGGCAAGTGTGCGGGCGGCGGCGAGGGTGCGGGCGACGACGACGACAGGCGCGGGCGATGGCGACGGCGACGGCGGGGGTGGCGGGCGGTGTTGGGGCAGCCTGGCGGCGTCGATGTCGTCAGCGTCGTTGGGGCGGCAACTGCGAGATGAGAAGTGAAATTTTCACAAGTGTTTGCTTATATACCAAAGCCTTTAGTCCCGGTTGGTGGCAACAACCGGGACTAATGCCACCCTTTAGTCCCAGTTGGTGCCACCAACCGGTACCAAAGGTCTCTTTTCAGCAGCCTAAAGGGCGGGAAGCAGAGGCCTTTGGTCTCGGTTGGTGCCACGAACCGGTACCAATGACCATCTTTAGTCCGAGACCAAAGGCCTTGTGCTGCCCGTGGCCAAAACTTTAATCCCACCTCGCTAGTTGAGAGGGGCGCGCAGTGGTTTATCAGCCCTACTGCCGCACCCCTCTCGAGCTTCTCTCGATTATAGGCTTACGGGCCTAATTGTCACTGCTATGCCTGTTGGGCCTACTGGGCCTTCTGCGGGCCTGAATCCTGGCCCATTGTAGGGTTTCTAGTCGTATTCAGGCCGTAGCGGCCAAGTAGGTGGCATTTTTTCCCTAGTTTCTTTCTATTTTTTGCATTATTTGTTTTCTTTTGTTTTTTTTTTGCTTCATTTTTTAGTTCCTTTTGCTTTTAGGTAATAAAAATTATAAACTTTCTGTTAGTGCCATTTGTTTTCCAATTTGAATAGTTTAAATTTGAATTTTTTTAAATATGTGTGAATCACTAGTTTTTGAATAACTTTACTATAAACATATATTTTTGAGTGATTCTTTTTCCTGCCTATATAATATTACTTTGTTTTCTCATTATATTCAAAAACATATTTTTTTATTTTAGTTTCTAACAAAAAATTCTTTATGATAATTATTTTTGCTATTAAAGTTTATAACAAAAAAATTCTTTATGATAATTCTTTTTTCTTTTAATGTTTTGAAAAGAAAATACGTTGATAATTTTAGTTGCATAAATTTTATATAATTTTTGTTTCAATAATACTAGAGGTTTTTATAAAAGTTTATTTTGTTTTACTTACTTGTTAAAGTTTATTTTGTTTCTACTTATATATTTTCTTTTCTTTTTTGCCTTTTTATTTATTTTATGAAAATTCTTTCTTTTTTGCTTTATTTATTTTATTTTGTTTCTACTTACTTTTGCTATTTTTTTGTTTTTTTTGGTTTCTACTTATTTATTTTATTTTGTTTCTACTTATTTAAACTTTTCCTTTTTTTCCTTTTTTATTTATTTTATTAAAATTCTTTTTGCTTTTAATGTTTTACACACAAAAGCCGTCTCCCTTGACTGGTTCACTGGTCCCGGTTCGTGGCTTGACCCGGTACTAAAGACCACCCTTTGGTCCCGGCTCAGGCCACCAACCAGGACCAATGGTTGTGGGACAGGAGCGAGGCCCGTTGGTCCCAGTTCGTCCTAACAACCGGGACCAATGCCCCCACGAGGCCCGACAGGCCCCATGGCCTCACAATCTGGGACCAATGGGCTCATGGGTCCCGGTTCGTGACTGAACCGGGACTAATGGGCTTACCTGACCCGAACGAAAGCCCTATTTTCTACTAGTGTGAGTGAAACTAATTGTTTTGAACTAAGTGAAATTGATGTTTAGAAATTTAAAATGGTATAACAGATCTTGTTTGAATTATCTTGTCGTGTGAAATTAAAATATATAAAAAAATCCAAAAAAGATTTTTTGTGAAGATATCAATCAAATAATCTCTCAGAAGGGGCAACCTAGACCCAACCTCCAGTCGATCCGCTTCAACTTACGAGCACCTGATAGGTATAATGGTGCACTTCATAGGGGTTATCCTTGAACCTAAGGCCACACCGAAATCCTCCAGGATGGTTGAGCATACCACCACATCCACCATATTTTGGCTTGAGAAATAACATGATGTTGTTAGCGAAGATCGACAGGCGGTGAACCGAGCCCATCCTAGCCAACAGAGTGAGCATGCCACGTGAATCCGTGTATCTGAACATATGGTGTAGTGCTCCCATAACCAAGATGAAGTGCAAAGGCTGATTATCCACAAGTATAGGGGATCTAATGTAGTCTTTTCAATAAGTAAGAGTGTCGAACTCAATGAGGAGCGGAAGGAATTGACAAAGTAGTTTTCAGCAAGGTTTCATTGTAAATGTTGTAAACTTAGTTTAATAGGTTGTTTGATAGGAAGAAAAATTGTAACAAGATAAATATTAACAAAAGTAATAGAGTGCAACAGTTTACCAATGCTTATGTATGCTCAGCCATGGTATTTCTTATAATAGCTAAAGTGCTCTTGAGGACACACGGGAATCTCGTCATGTTAGTTTTGTTGGGGAACGTTGCATAAAATAAAAAAAATTCTACGTTCACCAAGATCAATCTATGTGTTCATCTAGCAACAGAGAGAGAGATGCATCTACATACCACTTGTAGATCGCATGCGGAAGCGTTCAAGAGAACGGGGTTGAGGTAGTTGTTCTCGTCGTGATCCTATCACCGGAGATCCTAGCGCCGAACGGACGGCACCTCCGCGTTCAACACACGTACGGTCAGCGTGACGTCTCCTCCGTCTTGATCCAGCAAGGGGGAAGGAGAGGTTGATGAAGATCCAGCAGCACGACGGCGTGGTGGTGGATGCAGCAGGACTCCAGCAAGGCTTCGCCAAGTAACTGCGGGAGGAGGAAGAGGTGTAGCAGGGGGAGGGAGGCGCCAAGACTCAGGGTGCGGCTGCCCTCCCTCTCCCCTCCTTTATATAGGCCCCCAGGGGGGGCGCCGGCCCTGGAGATGGGAATCTCCCAAGGGGGTGGCGGCCAGGGGGGTGGAGTGCCCCACAAAGCAAGTGGTGCACCCCCCACCCTAGGGTTTCCAACCCTAGGCGCAGGAGGGGCCCAAGGGGGGCGCACCAGCCCACTAGGGGCTGGTTCCCCTCCCACTTCAGCCCACGGGGCCCTCCGGGATAGGTGGCCCCACCCGGTGGACCCCCGGGACCCTTCTGGTGGTCCCGGTACAATACCGAGTGACCCCGAAACTTTCCTGATGGCCGAAACAACACTTCCTATATACAATTCTTTACCTTCTGACCATTCCGGAACTCCTCGTGACGTCCGGGATCTCATCCGGGACTCCGAACAACATTCGGTTTGCTGCATACTCATATTCATACAACCCTAGCGTCACCGAACCTTAAGTGTGTAGACCCTACGGGTTCGGGAGACATGCAGACATGACCGGGACGGCTCTCCGGTCAATAACCAACAGCGGGATCTGGATACCCATGTTGGCTCCCACATACTCCTCGATGATCTCATCGGATGAACCATGACGTCGAGGATTCAAGCAACCCCGTATATTATTCCCTTTGTCAGACGGTATGTTACTTGCCCGAGATTCGATCGTCGGTATCCCAATACCTCATTCAATCTCGTTGCCGGCAAGTCACTTTACTCGTACCGTAATGCATGATCCCATGACCAGACACTTGGTCACTTTGAGCTCATTATGATGATGCACTACCGAGTGGGCCCAGTGATACCTCTCCATAATACGGAGTGACAAATCCCAGTCTCGATCCGCGTCAACCCAACAGACACTTTCGGAGATACCTGTAGTGCACCTTTATAATCACCCAGTTACGTTGTGACGTTTGGTACACCCAAAGCACTTCTACGGTATCCGGGAGTTACACGATCTCATGGTCTAAGGAAGAGATACTTGACATTGGAAAAGCTCTAGCAAAACGAACTACACGATCCTGTTCTATGCTTAGGATTGGGTCTTGTCCATCACATCATTCTCCTAATGATGTGATCCCGTTATCAACGACATCCAATGTCCATAGTCAGGAAACCATGACTATCTGTTGATCAACGAGCTAGTCAACTAGAGGCTCACTAGGGACATGTTTTGGTCTAAGTATTCACACGTGTATTACGATTTCCGGATAATACAATTATAGCATGAATAAAAGACAACTATCATGAACAAAGAAATATAATAATAATCCTTTTATTATTGCCTCTAGGGCATATTTCCAACAAGTTTCACCATGATTCGTTGAGTTTTTCTGAACCAAAGAACGTAGAACAATCGTTCTACAGTAATTTTCGTTCAAAAGTTAAATAACGTTATGTACAATCAAAGAAAAGAAAACACATAAACGTGCCATCTAACCAATACCAGCTCTAGGAATGTCCATGATAATTAAGCTAGTTTATCTGTAATCCAGTCTATGAAAGCCTGTCTGTGCTTCTCTTTGGTTCTCAGAATAATCAACTTAAGGTCAACTCTGAGTAGTTTCCTCCATGCTTGAACTGATGGGTTTTGAGCCTTGAAAATTTTGGAGTTTCTTTGCATCCAAATGTGCCAGCAGCCCATGGTGATTACGCTCATTGCAAACTGCCTGGGTAGATGGTGGAACAACAAATTTATCTCATCGAAAACATTGATGCCTCCGACTTTGGAAGGAACAATAGAATCCCAACATTGCAGAGCAAAAGGGTAGTCCTAGAGCAGATGAAGACTGGTTTCCTCACAAGAACAACTACAAAGTTCACAATTGGAGTTGGGCAGATGAAAATGCTTTCTGGAAAAGAGATTTCTGACATTTACTCTATCATGCAGAATCAACCAGAGAAAAATCTTATATCTAAGCATTGCAGCACTCTTCCAAATACTCTTAAAGAGTGGTGATGCTACCTATTTTCTTTGTAGATGGTGATACATTTTGATAGCAGAAAATCCCTCTTTATGCTTATTCCAGGAGAAGCACCATGTGTCCAATGAATTATCCAGTTGGGTAGCTTGCATGAGAGCATTGATTTCTTGAAATTGCTGGTGAGTCTGAATGGAGAGTGGAGTAAAGAAATGTTCAGATATATCCTCCAATCCTTTGATTTTCTGGACTGAAATTTTCTCTTGTCTACTGAAAGAGAACAACTCTAGGAATCTGTCTTTCATGATGCCCTGATTCCAGTTGTCAATCCAAAATCTAACAGTGCTTCCAGAGCCTAGTTTAGGAGTAGCTGCCTGTCGAAACTCAGGAACTAACTTGAGAATAGTTTTCCACCAAAAATAACCTTGTGGGTTAGTGGTAAGCATTCTGTCTGGATAACAAGCCTCCCAAAAAGAGGAAGAATAACACGGCATATCACCAAATATTAAACGGTATTCAACTTCACATCATTACTAGCAACAAAACTTCTCCCATGTCCTCAAGAACTAATGGATCTACTCACAAGACAAGATATGGATCATGATCCATGGATATAAATATATGATGAACAATCTGAACATAACAATTTTCACCAATAAATCTCCTATTTATGAACTAAAAGGTGTAATAGACACACATAAGTAGTCTCAGCAACCAATGTGAGATTTGATACGAAGATTGAGAAGATGGATGAATTAGGGTTTGGACATGAGATGTGCTGGTGAAGAACTTGATGGAGATGATAATCCCGTTGATGAAGAGAGTGTTGGTGATAACGATGGCTTTGATTTCCCCCTCCAAAGAGATTCCCTGTCAAAATCGCTCCACCTGAGATAAAAAGTGCACTGCCTAGGTTCCGCCTTGTAGACGGCGGCGAAAAGACCCCATGAATTCTGTGACTTTTTCTGGGGCAAACGAAAATTTACGGTGTGAGCCCCCAAGGGCCCATGCATCCATGTGGCGCGGTCTAGGGCCAACCCGTGTGGGGTGGCCGTGTCGCACCCTGGTGGTTCCCTTATGGCCCATCTTCTGGCATTTGGCTTCATATTTCCTGGAAATAATTAAGTAAAATCCCCATTGCATTTGGACCTCCAAAAAAATATTATTTTCTTCTGCTGTATTTTTGGTCCGGATTTTCAGTCGTCCAACAATTTCCCTCTCTTTGTTTACCTTGCATTTTAAGAGAGAAAATACATTAATTAGAATTGCATCTATAGCGACACACCTGATCATATGGCCTAAGATAACTACACAGATACGACCGAGATACTCGTGGAGGCGGAGCGTCCTTTCCATGAACTAGGTCATAAAGTAAGCTCCAATGCTTAATTACCATAGGTGAAACCTGTTGAGCTATATATATACTCTTATGTTTGTTTTTTGAAAACATATGGAGCTGTATATATCCGCATATCTGCAGTCCTGCTGTGATGTGTTTGCTCGGTTTGTCTTGTGTGCAGAAAAAAACGTCACTCTGGAAGTTTGTGTAGAAAAAAAACAAGTCGATGGAGAGGAGCTAGCTTTAGACGGGAATGCTAATTTGTCCAGTACTAGTAAGTGTGCATGTGCAACGCACGTCTCAATCAAACCATGTCAACTGTTGCGGGTATAAATTTTTGAATTCAAGGGTGAACAACTTCTCCATAGAGAATGTATACTCAAAAAAGAATCCACACAAAATTTAGGATGACCAAATCCACTCAAAGACCACCCTGCCTAAGATGAATATACAAGAAATCATACTAAATTAACACCGGATACGTAAATAAGTTTAATGGCTAAAATGAAGGATATGCGTAATGTCATGGCGCTTTTAGTTATTCCTGCACAAATCCAACAGTAAGCATGATCTGATGAAAGACACAAAGATTCAAAGTTATCAGTTGATACAAAATGTGTTGAAAATATATTGACTATACGAAAAAGAAATTAATAGAATGTAGCCTTTCTACACAATTCAACAGCAAGCATGATGCACCACTTTAGAGGAAAATCAACTGCATAAAATCTCGGTAAATTTAAGAAGAGAGATGTCGCTAAGATTTCTTAAAAGATCTTACCCGTGCTTGGAAAGGAGCCAATTGCAGTAGCAGTTGCATAAGAGATGATAATGCACGGATATCTTCAGAAGCTTTCTTGCTTATTCACAATTCCTGAGTTCAACGTAAAACAATCAGGATTTGACAATCTGGTTGGTTGTAGCCGATTTTTCATGTGATGTTTGACCGAAATGTTGAAGCTCAGCAATGTTTTTTCACGGTTCAGTAGGTCAGTGTAAAATAATTATGTGGCTGTCAAGTCTCCATCCCATGTTATTTACAATCTCAAACGATGAAAGCTTGCTTTCTACAGTTCACCAAAGGTTCTAAGTTACTACTTTTTACTCAAAGATCTGATGTCTACTGATCTCTCTCAATCTTATGGCTGAGATTAACATAATTGTAGAAAGCAACATCAACTCAAATTTTAGTCCGCATTGGAAACCACCAAACAATTTCCAGCAAGATGCATTTTTGAAGAACAGAGGGAGTATATGACTTTCATTTGTCTAGGAATAATGCAGGTAAACCTATACAAAGAGCACACATATATACATGCATACCTGGTAATTTCTAACTGCTCATGATCTGAAACCAGAGGCATAGAAGGTAGAATTCCCATATATGGATGAACTTCTCTTCAAAGTCTAGTTTCAAGACACGTCTGCAAGAAAAAGGAAACGATAGAAAATTAATACTAACTGAGCAACCAAGTGGATCATAAATGTATATAATCGTCACAGCAGTGTTCTTCATGTAGTGAGTGTGAAGTGATCCTTACTCTTTGTTGCCATGAGTTAAACATGACAAGTGATATATACTTACCCTTACCCCCACACCTACACCTGCTTCGCATTGTTGCTCATCCATCGTGGACGTGCAGCTGCTGCCGATGCGCTCTACACATGTATTGTTGTCCGCCGATGTGCCGCTGCTCCCGGCCGCAGTCGCCTCCCCAGGCGACCCCACAAGTCACAACCATCCGTATCCTCTGAAACATCATTCAGTTTATTCACAAATTTTACTTCATAAATTATTTTAAAATAAGACGGTGCCTGTCTTATGTAAAAAATGAAATATCTGTAAATATAACTTCATAGACTATAGTGTTAATATAAAAATTACATAGAAATAAGTTTTTAAACACATAACTGCACAGGAAAAATCAGATCCTTCCATCTCGGAAGGTGATTTTCGTGCCCTTCTTCCACCCCGGCTGGACATCAATAGTCAGGATCTCCTCCAGCGGGATGGTCTTCTACAAATAGTTGCCATGAGGAATTAGCTTTTAGTGTTTATTTTAGCAGCTAAAATCAGTTTGTTGTTCTATTAAAGACATGCACCCAAAACTGAAAGTAATCCAAAATGACCAAGTAGACTAAAAATTGAAGCTGGCTTAAATATTAGTAAGAACCGTCCAAGCTGAAGTATTCGATTGAACCAGCAGAGATGTTGCACTGCTAATAATCTATCTTTAGAATAGATCATGAACATGGTGGTTGTCACTGCATGTACTTAAAGAAATCAAACATACCCAAGTGGCCAACTTCACATTTCTCAGGTTTAATCTTGGGAACACATTTACCTCATACTAACATTAAATAATTCAGAATGATTGAGAGGAAGCTAGAATCCAAATACGGGTTAAAATTCCTGAAAACTGTCAAAAACAATAATACAACTGAATTGTTAGATGGAACAAAAAAGTAAATTGCATTTATCAAGTTTAACCTAAACCAACTAACACAGTCTCAATATTCAAGAATGTAGTAGCTCTTGATTCTTAACAAATAACCACATGTCTACCACTCTTGAATTTCCTGTAAATATAAGAGGTGGTAGGGAAAAAAGATTGCTTATAAAGATTCAGCCGGTAAGAATTGAGCGGTGAAAGGTTCCCAGTTATTATCCCATATCTAACCATGAGCATCAATACATCAGCGACGGACATGAAATTGCAACCACAAGCATCGGTCAATATCGATCTTGGTATATGTATGTGTGTACCTGAGTGTGGTCCTTGCGGTGGGTTCCTAACTTGATATGAAGCTGACGTTTCCGTGATTCTGTCCTCGGCAGTCAGGCTGAAGCTGTCTTCACCGGCGGCTTGCATTCCATATCCATATGTGTGTGTGCTCCTGAAAGAAAATTCCATCCAGCTGTCTGCGTGGCTGCTTCTTGTGTATGCGCGTATCTTAGACGAAGAATCAATCCACCGGGTTGGCTTTCTGGATCGGCCGCTCGTCCTGGGCGTCGAGGACAAGCGGGCACCAGATCTTGAGCCTATGAAGGGTGAGGGGCTAGCGAGGAGATGAATCGGCCACTCACCGCTCCCGAGCCGTCGTCGTCACATAGATGTAGTCCGAGCCATCGGCGCCTCCGTCGCCGCCCGACTGCTTTCTCCCTGTCAACCCCTGACTGCTGTGGGGCGGCGGCGGGGAAACCCTAGTGCCCCGATCCAACCCTGCGCGCCAGGCAGCCGGCGAGCACGTCCTGAGCCGCCGCCACGCCTCTCATTCTCCCCCCTCTCCTCCGCCCCTGAAAGATGCGCCACCGCAGGCCGAACCAATGAACTTGGGCCATGCTGCTGCATGCAAGCCTTTAATCACGCGAATTAGTTTATTTTTTCCTCACGCGGCGGAACGTTTCGTCCCCTCGCTCGATAGATGGCAGAGTATCGTCCGCTTCTGTTAATTGCTAAACGTAAACAGATGAGGGTTAATTTTTATATTAACGGTTAGATCTAATTAGGTGGATCTGATCGTGAGGTGGTATTTTATCCTGGTTGTTTCGTGTACGTGTTTTCGTGTGCGTTTAGGAAAGAATATGTTTGCTTGTTTAATATTAGTAGTAGAGATAACTGGCTAAGTTGAGCCAGCCGAGTGAGTCGCTCACATCTTTTTATATGTGCAACTAGTTGACATTTTGACGATTAATTCCTCAAATAGGAATCACAAAGACACACAGACGTACATTTATTTCTCGATCCAAATGTGCAGTCAAAAACTTCTAAATTTTGGACATTTAAGGCCGGCGCATGTCTTTGGCAAACCCTGTCTGTTAACCCAATCGCTGCACGACGCGCGCGCGCGATCCGGGCGTCGCGAGCGGCTGACGCTGGACCGTCCATCGGTCCACGATCACGCCACGTAACAGATAAGCCCGACCACACAAGGGAGAGAGAGTGGTGGATTTCGTTGTCTTGTGCTTTGATTTTTTGGGACGACGCCGCACCCTCAGCTCCTCCTGTCCATTCCTCTCTGATTACAGTCGACAGAACAGAGAGAGTTCCCTAAAAAAAAGACAGAACAGAGAGAGGAGAGCAATCCCTAGGGTTCGTCGGCGGCCGAGGCCAGCGGGAGCCCGACGACAGCGAGGATCAAGGGGGCCGGGAGCGCGCACCCGGCGGCAGCTACCACTACGCGGGGAGCGAGCACCACCAGACGACCAAGCGGATCGCGTGCCGAAGAGAGAAAGGGGAGGGAGAAGGAGGAGGGGGAGGCCGCCCATGACGCGAGGGCGGGTGAACGACGACGGCGTGGCGAACCACTACATCGATTGGGAGAGAAGGTAAGACCGTAGCCTAGTCTATTTTTTGTCTCTCGAACTGGGAGGGGGGAGGGACAGGGTGATGTCACCGGAATCGGAGGAAGGGAGAGGCCGGGGTGGCTGGAATCGCGTGGTGGGTAGGGAAATCTACCGGCAGGGAATCGCCGAAATCGCCCACAAGCCCCTGCGTGCAAATCACTCACCTCGCGCGTGCAATTTTGCACACCGAGGGCATGCAATTTTTTGCCAGGTATAGGCAAGTTTACTCTATCAGATGATAGTAGTAGGATATAGGCAAGTTTTTCTACCAGAATGATACTGTAGGGCACAATGGATAGGCAACAACACTGAATAATTTGTAGGGAACAACAAAGGTAGTCTGCATCTAAATCCAATAGGCCTAACTAGGAGTGTTGAACTAACCAATAGAAACTGCAGTTTGGTATTGATCTTGCTAGTATACTTGTGCAGATTCTGATATATTAATTTGTTAATTGACATGTTGCGCAATGTTAGCCTACTAAGGTCGATATTTAGCGGCAGGCTACAATAGTACAGTTTCAGGTCACTATGAGAAAAAACTTAGTTCGGAATCTGGTATTATGTCACTGAAATATTTATACCTAATGTTTGCTAGATTTTTGGTCGTCGCCTATCAATGTGATTTTTGGTCTGACCTGTTGTGCACCTGTTTTGTGTGCTAGTTTATCTTGTTCGTTTCTGGGCTGCTACCATGTCAATTTTGTGAAGTAGTCTGCAACTGAACCAATACAAACAGCAGTTTCAGTATGGATCTTTCTAGTATACATTAAGTATGGATCTTTCTAGTATACAAACAACAGTTCTGGGTTGCTCACAGTAACCTTAAAATCACGGTACGGAGTCGCCTACCAACACACACAGTCATTTCACCCAAAGGCAAAATCTAGAGCATCCCAGTACACTAAGTCGCCCAAAGCCCCAATCACACAAAAGACATTGCTAAGAGCAACGTCAGCAGTTCCCCTGAAAAACTTCTGTAAATTTTAGGGGAAGTTTCTTGAGAGCTACTTGACCAGGGGCTAGCTAGTTGGTGACACGCGGGACGGCCTCTGGCGAGGGCGGCGTGAGGAAGTGCGGTGGCCGCCGGCGAGAGGTCGTGTGGTGATGCGGGGGCGGGGGCTGGTATGGCAGCGAAAGGCAACACGGCGGGGTGGGTGGTGGCGCGGCCGCATTTTGGCGGGGCAGGCAACGCGCCACGTTCCGGTGGGGCGGCGGCGGCGTTCCAGCAACGCGTCCGGAAGTTTTCAAGCGGGTTCCTTGCTGCCAAAAGTTTACGGGAAGCAAAACTTCCTCTAAACCAGAGGGAAGGTGGGGTCAAGTTTACGGGATCCTGTAAATTTATTCCATGTTTACAGGATCTGTTGGAGACTTTTTTTTGCCCAAACTTCCCTTAAACGGTAGTTTTATTCTATAAATACAAGATCTATTGGAGTTGCTGTAAGCCCTTGCACGTAGTCGCCTAGACCGCGACAACAAAATGGGCTAACCGGAGGGAACTAAGTCGCCCTAGCCAACCATAGTCGTGCCCACCATGTGCATGCGGAGAGCCTACTTGACCAAGCTACACGTTGAAAACGCTCACAACACCCCTAAAATCACTTATTCGCGGCACCAAATGATGAATCTTACAACATCCGAGTACACTAAGTCGCCCAAAGCCCCAATCAACTAAAAAGATGCACTAAGCCCCTAAATGTAGTCGCCTCAATGCATCAGGAAAGTCACCTCAACACGACAACAAAGTCGTGGGGGAACTAACTCGATCACCCCTTACCACAGCCGCCTAACCGAGCGCCCCGCCAAGCGACCAAGCCTCACATGTTGAAGTCGCTCACAACACCCCTAAAATCACGACAGGAAGTCGCCTACCAACACACGCACGCACGCGCACAAACACATGCGCGCGCGCACGCGCGCGCGCACGCGCACTCACTCGCACTCGCACTCGCACACGCACACGCGCACGCGCACTCACTCGCACTCACACTCGCACACGCACACGCACACGCACACTCACACACTCACACACTCACTCACTCACTCACAGTATCCTAATACACCAAGTCGCCCATATCCCCAACCACACAAAAAGAGCTGCCTAAGCCCTTGTGCTTAGTCGCCTTGATGCGACCACAAAGTTGGCTAACGGGGAGAACTAACTCGCCACCCCCCTACAACAGTCGCCCCACCGTGCCCTTGTCGAGAGCCTACTCTACCAAGCTCACATGTTAAAGTTGCTCAAACACCCCTAACACACACAAAGTCGCTGCACCAAAACGGCCAATCTTAGAGTATCCCAATACACTAATTCGCCCAAACTACCAAATCACTCAAAAAGAGTCGCCTAAGCCCTTACAAATAGTCGCCTCGACACGACTACAACGTCGGCTAAGCGGAGGGAACTAACTCGCCTCCCCACCTACCACAACCGCCCCACAATGCACCCTCCCTAAGCCAACTTGACCAAGCCTAACATTCTAAAGCCTCTCACACACCCTTAAAATCTTGTCACGGAGTCACCTACCAACGCACACATACTTGTTGTCCCCAACGGTGAATCTAGAGTATCACAGACCACCAAGTCACCCAAAAGCCCCAATCATACAAAGATTCGCTTAGT